>NW_028165376.1:0-43484 GCF_964263955.1 Coregonus lavaretus | reverse complement strand
CATTGGGTGTGTCTAGGATGTGTCCAGGGCGGAGCAAACATCAAGAAGCTATGGAACCTTGTGGGTTACACAAAATATAATAACGAGCCTTTCACGACACACAGTAACGTAACCGAGTGACAAGAAAGCACACAGTAACGTACCGAGTGACAGGAAAGCACACAGTAACGTAACCGAGTGACAGGAAAGCACACAGTAACGTAACCGAGTGACAGGAAAGCACACAGTAACGAACCGAGTGACAGGAAAGCACACAGTAACGTAACCGAGTGACAGGAAAGCACACAGTAACGTAACCGAGTGACAGGAAAGCACACAGTAACGTAACCGAGTGACAGGAAAGCACACAGTAACGTAACCGAGTGACAGGAAAGCACACAGTAACGAAACCGAGTGACAGGAAAGCACACAGTAACGTAACCGAGTGACAGGAAAGCACACAGTAACGAAACCGAGTGACAGGAAAGCACACAGTAACGTAACCGAGTCCCACTGAAACTAAGTGTGGTTGATTCAAAGTCTTTGAGGTGACCAGAACATGAGTCCTAATAGGGTGGGGAGACAGTAGCCAGTGGTGCGATTGTGTATTTATTAAGGATCCTCATTAGTTCTCGCCAAGGCAGCAGCTATGCCTAGTCTTCCTGGTAAGGGTCTACATAGTCTGCTAAACATCTGTTATAACCTCCCTGCTCCACTCAGCCAGGGTAGGGGTATATATCGTCTGTTGTACAGGCAGTTTATTAGGTACACCACCCCGTTCACGAAAAATGGTTTGCTCCTACAGACAGTGAGTCACGTGACCGTGCTCGTATATAAAGCGGGCAGACAGGCATCGAGGCATTCAGTTACTGTTCAGTTGAACGAGAGAATGGGCAAAACGAGTGACCTAAGAGACTTTGAGCGTCGGTGCCAGTATCTCAGAAAACGGCCGGCCTCCTGGCTTTTCACGCACAACAGTTTCTAGGGTTTACTGAGAATGGTGCGACAAACAAAAAACATGCAGCGGTCCTGTGGGCGAAAACCGCTCGTTGGAGAGGGGTCGAAGGAGAAGGCAAGAATCGCGCTACCTGCCCGAATGCATAGTGCCAACTGTAAAGTTTGGTGGAGGAGGAATAATGGTCTGGGGCTGTTTATCATGGTTCGGGCTAGGCCCCTTAGTTCCAGTGAAGGAAATCTTAACGCTACAGCATACAATGACATTTCTAGACTATTCTGTTCTTCCATCTTTGCGGCAACAGTTTGGGGACGCCCTTTCGCGTTTCAGCATGGACAATGCCCCCGTGCACAAAGCGAGGTCCATACAGAAATGTTTGTCGAGATCGGTGTGGAAGAACTTGACTGGCCTGCACAGAGCCCTGACCTCAACCCCATCGAACACCTTTGGATGAATTGGAACGCCGACTGCGTGCCAGGCCTAATCGCCCAACATCAGTGCCCTACCTCACTAATGCTCTTGTGGCTGAATGGAAGCAAGTCCCCGCAGCAATTTTCCAACATCTAGTGGAAATCCTTCCCAGAAGAGTGGAGGCTGTTATAGCAGCAAAGGAGGGATCAACTCCATATTAATGGCCATGGTTTTGGAGTGAGATGTTCGACGAGCAGGTGTCCACATTCTATCCTACCACGCAAAGGCACTATGGATGTATTTTCCCTGGTTGACACAGACATTCTCAGGAAAGTGACATCACAACTTAAGCCTTCTACCTGCCTTCTCGATCCTATCCCCACCACCTTCTTCAAACCAGTTTTTAATTGGATATCTGAAGAAGTGCAAGCTATTGTTAATCACTCCCTGTTCACAGGCACTTTCCCACTGCACTAAAAACAGCTATGGTGAACCCCCTTTCTGAAGAAAAGTCATCTAGTTTCTTCAAACTGTTAGTTTTATGCCAATCTCCAACTTTCCATTCTTAAGCAAAATTCTGAAAAAATTGGTGTTCAAACAGCAAAATGATTTTTTTTATGTGGCACATGTATTTTTGAAAAATGTGTGCCCAGCACAGAGACAGTCTTAGTTAAAGTGGTCAATGAACTTAAAGCCAACACAGAAACCAAACAGCTTTCTGTCCTTGTACTCCTAGATGTAAGTGCTATATTCAAAACTGTTGACCATGATGTCCTTCTGGAGAGGTGGTTGGCCAGTTCTACATTGGTTTGGGACCTATTTACCCAGTCAAGAGTTTTTCTGTCACCCTTGGTGAACATAACTCAGAGAAAATACATATCATATGTCGCCTTCCACAAGGTTTGAATTTGGGTCCGGTACTGTTCAGTTTATATATGTTGCCCCTTGGCAGCGTTATCAGAAAAGCACAGCATTGATTTTCACTGCTACGCAGACGACACACAACTTTACATTTCTGTGTCACCAGAGGATTTTAGCTCCACGGATAAATTATTAGACCGTATCAGTGATTTAAATACTTAGATGGCTCACAACTTCCTCCAGCTAAATCAAGACAAGACCGAGGTACTTCCTTTTGGAGCCAAAGCACAGAGAGAGAATCTGGCTGCACATTATAATTCACAGGCAATAAAGATGAAACACCAGCTAAAAAACCTAGGTGTTGTTTTAGATTCTGAACTCAATTGTGAATCACACATTAGGAATGTGACCAAAATAGCTTTTTACCACCTGAGGAACATTGCCAAGGTGCGGCCGTTTCTCTCTCAGGCTGATACAGAGAGACTCATCCATGCTTTTATTACAAGCAGGCTTGACTACTGTAATGCTCTCCTGTCTGGTCTACCCAAGAAAGCCATTGGTCAACTGCAAAACATACAGAATGGTGCAGCACGGGTACTGACCGAGACCAGACGGAGAGCACACATTACACCGGTTTTAGGGTCTCTGCACTGGCTGCCTGTGAGTTTTGGAATTAATTTAAAGATTGTTTTATTGGTTTTTAAATCAATCCACGATTGTGCACCTCAGTACATGTCAGACATGCTTTTAAAGTTATGTACCCAGTAGGTCCCTCAGGTCCTCTGGCACTGGCCTTTTAACTACCCCAAACCCAGGACCAAGAGGTATGGAGAGGCAGCCTTTAGTTACTATGCCCCCAGCCTCTGGAACAGCCAGAGAACCTGAGGGGGGCTGAAACTGGACCAAGAGGCATGGAGAGGCAGCCTTTAGTTACTATGCCCCCAGCCTCTGGAATAGCCTGAGAACCTGATGGGGGCTGAAACTGGACATATTTAAAAGAGATCTTAAAACATCTTTTTAGCTTTGCTTTTCCTCAGGAGGCTTTTTAGTCGTTCAGTTTGTCATTCTTTTGTTTTGATCTTGTGTTTGTAGTAAATATTTCAGATTTTATTTTCATTTTTTTTTTTAAACGTTTTTTTTCCTGTAAAGCACATTGCGTTGCATTCCATGTCAGAAATGTGCTGTATAAATAAAGCTCGATTTGATTGAACAGCTACAAAAAAAAGTGAAGTTAACATTAACATAACATAAGTTAACATAAGTGGGTGCGTCACAATATCTATCAATTTAACCATCTTTTGCAGTAAAATATTTTGATGGGAGACCTTAGCAATATGGGAAAAACATGGTTGTGCTTTGTTCTACCTCGGGGTATCTCAAGAACTAAAGCCCTTTTTGAGGATTGGACACAAGCCTATAGTCAGAGGGTCTCTGGTCTCCGATTTCTGGCACTGCCTCAAAGGGCCACAGGACTATGTATGAAAAACATGGTTCCTAATTGTTATTCACTTAGGAGGGTCTCTCATACAGCGCAGAGCTTCCACTAGGGCTGGGAATTGCCAGGGACAATCACAATACGATATTAAGGTGCCTGTACGATTCAACACTGTGATTTTTTATTGCGATTCGATGTTCCAAACATATACGATATTATCACGATACTTAGGTGCTGATACGATAGGTATTGCGATTCTATATGTATTTGCGATTCGATACTGTGATTTGATGTTCCAAACAAATTGCTGACTATGTCTGCTGCAGAGAGACGACAGAGAGCGTGAGAAAATTGGTTTTGATCAAGTCAAGGAAATAAACAATTTTTTAAAAAAGAATTTGGAGTACAAGCTATAGGATGAAAAATACTGGAGTTTTGGTACAGCCAACTAGCGCAAAAAATAATATTGTGATATAGTCAAAACGATACGGTATATCGTCAAAAATAATATCCCGACATGTAACTATCGATTTGCACACAGAAACATCAAACAATCGGAATAAATTCATGTAATACTACATTTTGATTTAAAGCACCTTTCAAAAAAAAACAATGACCCCGCTGTAAAGAGAGAAAAAAAAAAGCAAGGATAAAATCATTATAAAGTGCGAGTTCCTCTGTAGTTTTTCGCCTGTGAGTTCCTAAATGGACACTGATTCTGTTGTCGCTGCTGTGAACTCTACAGCTGTGACCAACAACAACAGTGGCCAAGAGCTGTGCTGCTGCTACGGTAACAACAGGATATTACATCATCGGAGCGCAGTCTCCGTGTTCTATAATGACCTCACACACGGAGATAGCAGAGCAGAGGACAGGACATGTGAGCTTAGTTCACACGTCGGAACAAACGTAGTCATTTCACTGAATAATCTTTTTACATCTAATAATGAGATTGGCCATTGTCAGTGAGTTCAATTTAGTTTATTGACACATTTTTTTTTTTTTTTACGATAGCAAAGCACATTCATAAACTAGAAGGGGTAATTTTCCTGAAGAAAAATGTTGACTTGTCCAAAAGTATTTTTATGGTAGTCGAAAAAGACTATGGCTTTGTGTCTATCTACCTAATAATACTATTATAGTAGTTCTATCTATCTACCTAATAATACTAATGATGTTATAATAGTAGTATGTATCTAATAATATTATAATAAGCTGAACAAAAATATAAACGCAACATGCAACAATTTCAACGATTTTACTGAGTTACAGTTCATATAAGGAAATCAGTCAATTGAAATAAATTCATTAGGCCCTAATCTATGGATTTCACATGTCTTTATTACGGACAGAAATACTCCTCAGTTTCATCAGCTGTCCGGGTGGCTGGTCTCAGACGATCCCGCTGGTGAAGAAGCCGAATGTGGAGGTCCTGGGCTGGCGTGGTTACTTTTGGTCTGCGGTTGTGAGGCCGGTTGGACGTACTGCCAAATTCTCTAAGATGACATTGGAGGCGGCTTATGGTAGAGAAATGAACATTCAATTCTCTGGCAACAGCTCTGGTGGACATTCCTGCAGTCAGCATGCCAATTGAACGCTCCCGCAAAACTTTAGACATCTGTTGCATTGTGTCACGTGACAAAACCGCACATTTTAGAGAGGCCATTTATTATTATTAATATTATTATTATTGTCAGTTAAGAACAAATTCTTATTTACAATGACGGCCTGCCAAAAGGCCTGCGGGGCTGGGATTAAAAATATAGGACAAAACACACGTCACGACAAGAGAGACACCACAACACTACATAAAGAGAGACACTACATAAAGAGAGACACCACAACACTACATAAAGAGAGACCTAAGACAACAACATAGCATGGCAGCAACACATGACAACACAGCATGGTAGCAACACCACATGACAACAACATGGTAGCAAAACAAAACATGGTGCAAACATTATTGGGCACAGACAGCAGCACAAAGGGCAAGAAGGTAGAGACAACAATACATCAAAGCGTCTGCTAAATGGCATATTATTATTATTATTATTATTATTACATCAAGCGAAGCAGCCACAACTGTCAGTAAGAGTGTCCATGATTGAGTCTTTGAATGAAGAGATTAAGATAAAATGGTCCAGTTTGAGAGTTTTCTTTGCAGCTCGTTCCAGTCGCTAGCTGCAGCGAACTGAAAAGAGGAGCGACTCAGGGATGTGTGTGCTTTGGGGACCTTTAACAGAATGTGACTGGCAGAACGGGTGTTGTATGTGGAGGATGAGGGCTGTAGTAGGTATCTCAGATAGGGGGGAGTGAGGCCTAATTGTCCCCAGTACAAGGTCCACCTGTGTAATGATCATGCTGTTTTAATCAGCTTCTTGATATGCCACACCTGTCAGGTGGATGGATTATCTTGGCTAAGGAGACATGCTCACTAACGGATTTAAAACATTTGTGCACATCTTTATGTGCTTATAGAACATTTCTGGGATCTTTTATTTCAGCTCATGAAACATGGGACCAACACTTTACATGTTGCGTTTATATTTTTGTTCAGTATAGTTAGTTGTATCTATCTACCCAATAATATTATTATAATAGTTAGATCCTACTAACTATTATAATATTATTATTAATAGGTAGATATATCCTACTATCTACCTAATAATAATATTATAATAGTTAGTAGTATCTACAGTGAGGAGAACAAGTATTTGATACACTGCTGATTTTGCAGGTTTTCCTACTTACAAAGCATGTAGAGGTCTGTAAACATTCTATGATTTTTCAGTAATTAATTTGCATTTTATTGCATGACATAAGTATTTGATCACCTACCAACCAGTAAGAATTCTGGCTCTCACAGACCTGTTAGTTTTTCTTTAAGAAGCCCTCCTGTTCTCCACTCATTACATGTATTAACTGCACCTGTTTGAACTCGTTACCTGTATAAAAGACACCTGTCCACACACTCAATCAAACAGACTCCAACCTCTCCACAATGGCCAAGACCAGAGAGCTGTGTAAGGACATCAGGGATAAAATTGTAGACCTGTACAAGGCTGGGATGGGCTACAGGACAATAGGCAAGCAGCTTGGTGAGAAGGCAACAACTGTTGGTGCAATTATTAGAAAATGGAAGAAGTGCAAGATGACGGTCAATCACCCTCGGTCTGGGGCTCCATGCAAGATCTCACCTCGTGGGGCATCAATGATCATGAGGAAGGTGAGGGATCAGCCCAGAACTACACGGCAGGACCTGGTCAATGACCTGAAGAGAGCTGGGACCACAGTCTCAAAGAAAACCATTAGTAACACACTACGCCGTCATGGATTAAAATCCTGCAGCGCACGCAAGGTCCCCCTGCTCAAGCCAGCGCATGTCCAGGCCCGTCTGAAGTTTGCCAATGACCATCTGGATGATCCAGAGGAGGAATGGGAGAAGGTCATGTGGTCTGATGAGACAAAAATAGAGCTTTTTGGTCTAAACTCCACTCGCCGTGTTTGGAGGAAGAAGAAGGATGAGTACAACCACAAGAACACCATCCCAACCGTGAAGCATGGAGGTGGAAACATCATTCTTTGGGGATGCTTTTCTGCAAAGGGGACATACGACTGCACCGTATTGAGGGGAGGATGGATGGGGCCATGTATCGCGAGATCTTGGCCAACAACCTCCTTCCCTCAGTAAGAGCATTGAAGATGGGTCGTGGCTGGGTCTTCCAGCATGACAACGACCCGAAACACACAGCCAGGGCAACTAAGGAGTGGCTCCGTAAGTAGCATCTCAAGGTCCTGGAGTGGCCTAGCCAGTCTCCAGACCTGAACCCAATAGAAAATCTTTGGAGGGAGCTGAAAGTCCGTATTGCCCAGCGACAGCCCCGAAACCTGAAGGATCTGGAGAAGGTCTGTATGGAGGAGTGGGCCAAAATCCCTGCTCCAGTGTGTGCAAACCTGGTCAAGACCTACAGGAAACGTATGATCTCTGTAATTGCAAACAAAGGTTTCTGTACCAAATATTAAGTTCTGCTTTTCTGATGTATCAAATACTTATGTCATGCAATAAAATGCAAATTAGTTACTTTAAAATCATACAATGTGATTTTCTGGATTTTTGTTTTAGATTCCGTCTCTCACAGTTGAAGTGTACCTATGATAAAAATGACAGACCTCTACATGTTTTGTAAGTAGGAAAACCTGCAAAATCGGCAGTGTATCAAATACTTGTTCTCCCCACTGTATCTAACCAATAATGATAGTATAATAGAGAGTAGTATCTATCTAAATAATAATAATAATACTTCTACCCAAACCTGAGCTGAACCCTTTAAGGAATCATCAGACAGTGACTCTGAGGCCGTTCTGCTCCCCAATTGGGCTGTTCTGTTACCCATGGGCCCTTCTGTTACCCATGGGGCCGTTCTGTTACCCATGGGGCCCTTCTGTTACCCATGGGGCCCTTCTGTTACCCATGGGGCCGTTCTGTTACCCATGGGGCCCTTCTGTTACCCATGGGGCCCTTCTGTTACCCATGGGGCCGTTCTGTTACCCATGGGGCCGTTCTGTTACCCATGGGGCCGTTCTGTTACCCATGGGGCCCTTCTGTTACCCATGGGGCCCTTCTGTTACCCATGGGGCCCTTCTGTTACCCATGGGGCCGTTCTGTTACCCATGGGGCCGTTCTGTTACCCATGGGGCCCTTCTGTTACCCATGGGGCCCTTCTGTTACCCATGGGGCCTTCTGTTACCCATGGGCCCTTCTGTTACCCATGGGCCCTTCTGTTACCCATGGGCCCTTCTGTTACCCATGGGGCCCTTCTGTTACCCATGGGGCCCTTCTGTTACCCATGGGCCCTTCTGTTACCCATGGGCCCTTCTGTTACCCATGGGCCCTTCTGTTACCCATGGGCCCTTCTGTTACCCATGGGGCCTTCTGTTACCCATGGGGCCTTCTGTTACCCATGGGCCCTTCTGTTACCCATGGGGCCCTTCTGTTAACCATGGGGCCCTTCTGTTTTCTGTTAACCATGGGGCCCTTCGGTTAACCATGGGCCCTTCTGTTCCCCTTGGGGCCCTTCTGTTACCCATGGGGCCCTTCTGTTAACCATGGGGCCTTCTGTTACCCATGGGGCCCTTCTGTTACCCATGGGGCCATGGCACCCCTTCTCCTCTGATGGCCCCCCAGAGGCAAGGAGTCTCAGAGCAGCGAGAGGGACTGTTAACCACTAGTTACCTCATGTCTTACTACTGTTTATCCAGTATTGTTTCTCTGCATGTTGGCAGACGTGTAAAAGTAGCTTGTTCTCACTGCTGTGTTGACCGTGTTGTCTGGTGAATACAGCAGCAGAGTGATAACGCAGGGGACTCATCATCTTCCTGTAGAAACCGTGTTGTCTGGTGAATACAGCAGCAGAGTGATAACACAGGGTACTCATCATCTTCCTGTAGAAACCGTGTTGTCTGGTGAATACAGCAGCAGAGTGATAACACAGGGTACTCATCTACTTCCTGTAGAAACCGTGTTGTCTGGTGAATACAGCAGCAGAGTGATAACACAGGGTACTCATCATCTTCCTGTAGAAACCGTGTTGTCTGGTGAATACAGCAGCAGAGTGATAACACAGGGTACTCATCATCTTCCTGTAGAAACCGTGTTGTCTGGTGAATACAGCAGCAGAGTGATAACACAGGGTACTCATCATCTTCCTGTAGAAACTGTGTTGTCTGGTGAATACAGCAGCAGAGTGATAACACAGGGTACTCATCATCTTCCTGTAGAAACTGTGTTGTCTGGTGAATACAGCAGCAGAGTGATAACACAGGGTACTCATCATCTTCCTGTAGAAACCGTGTTGTCTGGTGAATACAGCAGCAGAGTGATAACACAGGGTACTCATCATCTTCCTGTAGAAACTGTGTTGTCTGGTGAATACAGCAGCAGAGTGATAACACAGGGTACTCATCATCTTCCTGTAGAAACCGTGTTGTCTGGTGAATACAGCAGCAGAGTGATAACGCAGGGGACTCATCATCTTCCTGTAGAAACTGTGTTGTCTGGTGAATACAGCAGCAGAGTGATAACACAGGGTACTCATCATCTTCCTGTAGAAACCGTGTTGTCTGGTGAATACAGCAGCAGAGTGATAACGCAGGGGACTCATCATCTTCCTGTAGAAACCGTGTTGTCTGGTGAATACAGCAGCAGAGTGATAACACAGGGTACTCCTCTACTTCCTGTAGAAACCGTGTTGTCTGGTGAATACAGCAGCAGAGTGATAACATTGGGTACTCATCTACTTCCTGTAGAAACCGTGTTGTCTGGTGAATACAGCAGCAGAGTGATAACACAGGGTACTCATCATCTTCCTGTAGAAACCGTGTTGTCTGGTGAATACAGCAGCAGAGTGATAACACGGGGTACTCATCATCTTCCTGTAGAAACCGTGTTGTCTGGTGAATACAGCAGCAGAGTGATAACACAGGGTACTCATCATCTTCCTGTAGAAACCGTGTTGTCTGGTGAATACAGCAGCAGAGTGATAACACAGGGTACTCATCATCTTCCTGTAGAAACCGTGTTGTCTGGTGAATACAGCAGCAGAGTGATAACACAGGGTACTCATCATCTTCCTGTAGAAACTGTGTTGTTTGGTGAATACAGCAGCAGAGTGATAACACAGGGTACTCATCATCTTCCTGTAGAAACTGTGTTGTCTGGTGAATACAGCAGCAGAGTGATAACACAGGGTACTCATCATCTTCCTGTAGAAACCGTGTTGTCTGGTGAATACAGCAGCAGAGTGATAACACAGGGTACTCATCATCTTCCTGTAGAAACTGTGTTGTCTGGTGAATACAGCAGCAGAGTGATAACACAGGGTACTCATCATCTTCATGTAGAAACCGTGTTGTCTGGTGAATACAGCAGCAGAGTGATAACACAGGGTACTCATCATCTTCCTGTAGAAACCGTGTTGTCTGGTGAATACAGCAGCAGAGTGATAACACGGGGTACTCATCATCTTCCTGTAGAAACTGTGTTGTCTGGTGAATACAGCAGCAGAGTGAAAACACAGGGTACTCATCTTCCTGTAGAAACTGTGTTGTCTGGTGAATACAGCAGCAGAGTGATAACACAGGGTACTCATCATCTTCCTGTAGAAACTGTGTTGTCTGGTGAATACAGCAGCAGAGTGATAACACAGGGTACTCATCATCTTCCTGTAGAAACCGTGTTGTCTGGTGAATACAGCAGCAGAGTGATAACACAGGGTACTCATCATCTTCCTGTAGAAACTGTGTTGTCTGGTGAATACAGCAGCAGAGTGATAACACAGGGTACTCATCTTCCTGTAGAAACCGTGTTGTCTGGTGAATACAGCAGCAGAGTGATAACACAGGGTACTCATCATCTTCCTGTAGAAACCGTGTTGTCTGGTGAATACAGCAGCAGAGTGATAACACAGGGTACTCATCATCTTCCTGTAGAAACCGTGTTGTCTGGTGAATACAGCAGCAGAGTGATAACACAGGGTACTCCTCTACTTCCTGTAGAAACCGTGTTGTCTGGTGAATACAGCAGCAGAGTGATAACACAGGGTACTCATCATCTTCCTGTAGAAACTGTGTTGTCTGGTGAATACAGCAGCAGAGTGATAACACAGGGTACTCATCTTCCTGTAGAAACCGTGTTGTCTGGTGAATACAGCAGCAGAGTGATAACACAGGGTGCTCATCATCTTCCTGTAGAAACTGTGTTGTCTGGTGAATACAGCAGCAGAGTGATAACACGGGGTACTCCTCTACTTCCTGTAGAAACCGTGTTGTCTGGTGAATACAGCAGCAGAGTGATAACACGGGGTACTCATCATCTTCCTGTAGAAACCGTGTTGTCTGGTGAATACAGCAGCAGAGTGATAACACAGGGTACTCATCATCTTCCTGTAGAAACCGTGTTGTCTGGTGAATACAGCAGCAGAGTGATAACACAGGGTACTCCTCTACTTCCTGTAGAAACTGGAGGAGGAGAAGGGAAAGAAAGAGCAGGAACGCCAGGAGATCGACAAGGACAGGAGGGAGAGGGACAAGGAGAGGGAGAGAGAGAGGGAGCGCCGGGACCGCGAGAGGGAGAAGGAGAGAGAGAAGGAGCTGGAAAGAAACGACAACAACAAGGAGAGAGAGCGGGACAGAGACCGGGACCGGATCGATCGGGAACGTGACCGGACGAAGGAGAGAGAAAGGGAGAGGGGAGAGAGGGAACGAGGAGAGAGGGAACGAGGAGAGAGGGAACGAGGAGAGCGGGAACGAGGAGAGAGGGAACGAGGAGAGAGGGAACGAGGAGAGAGGGAACGAGGAGAGAGGGAACGCGTGAAGGAGCGGAGTCGAGAAGTCAGCAAAGACCGCAGTAGATCCAGGTTGGTATGAGGTTAACTCTGAAACAGCCTGAACCAGGTTGGTATGAGGTTAACACTGAAACAGCCTGATCCAGGTTGGTATGAGGTTAACACTGAAACAGCCTGATCCAGGTTGGTATGAGGTTAACACTGAAACAGCCTGATCCAGGTTGGTATGAGGTTAACACTGAAACAGCCTGATCCAGGTTGGTATGAGGATAACACTGAAACAGCCTGAACCCAGATCCAGGTTGGTATGAGGTTAACACTGAAACAGCCTGATCCAGGTTGGTATGAGGTTAACTCTGAAACAGCCTGAACCAGGTTGGTATGAGGTTAACACTGAAACAGCCTGATCCAGGTTGGTATGAGGTTAACTCTGAAACAGCCTGATCCAGGTTGGTATGAGGTTAACACTGAAACAGCCTGATCCAGGTTGGTATGAGGTTAACTCTGAAACAGCCTGATCCAGGTTGGTATGAGGTTAACTCTGAAACAGCCTGATCCAGGTTGGTATGAGGTTAACACTGAAACAGCCTGATCCAGGTTGGTATGAGGTTAACTCTGAAACAGCCTGATCCAGGTTGGTATGAGGTTAACTCTGAAACAGCCTGATCCAGGTTGGTATGAGGTTAACTCTGAAACAGCCTGAACCCAGATCCAGGTTGGTATGAGGTTAACTCTGAAACAGCCTGAACCCAGATCCAGGTTGGTATGAGGTTAACACTGAAACAGCCTGAACCCAGATCCAGGTTGGTATGAGGTTAACACTGAAACAGCCTGATCCAGGTTGGTATGAGGTTAACTCTGAAACAGCCTGAACCGAGATCCAGGTTGGTATGAGGTTAACTCTGAAACAGCCTGATCCAGGTTGGTATGAGGTTAACACTGAAACAGCCTGAACCCAGATCCAGGTTGGTATGAGGTTAACTCTGAAACAGCCTGAACCCAGATCCAGGTTGGTATGAGGTTAACACTGAAACAGCCTGAACCCAGATCCAGGTTGGTATGAGGTTAACACTGAAACAGCCTGAACCCAGATCCAGGTTGGTATGAGGTTAACTCTGAAACAGCCTGAACCCAGATCCAGGTTGGTATGAGGTTAACACTGAAACAGCCTGAACCCAGATCCAGGTTGGTATGAGGTTAACACTGAAACAGTCTGAACCCAGATCCAGGTTGGTATGAGGTTAACACTGAAACAGCCTGAACCCAGATCCAGGTTGGTATGAGGTTAACACTGAAACAGCCTGAACCCAGATCCAGGTTGGTATGAGGTTAACACTGAAACAGCCTGAACCCAGATCCAGGTTGGTATGAGGTTAACACTGAAACAGCCTGAACCCAGATACAGGTTGGTATGAGGTTAACTCTGAAACAGCCTGAACCCAGATCCAGGTTGGTATGAGGTTAACACTGAAACAGCCTGAACCCAGATACAGGTTGGTATGAGGTTAACTCTGAAACAGCCTGAACCCAGATCCAGGTTGGTATGAGGTTAACACTGAAACAGCCTGAACCCTGATCCAGGTTGGTATGAGGTTAACACTGAAACAGTCTGAACCCAGATCCAGGTTGGTATGAGGTTAACACTGAAACAGCCTGAACCCAGATCCAGGTTGGTATGAGGTTAACACTGAAACAGCCTGAACCCAGATCCAGGTTGGTATGAGGTTAACACTGAAACAGCCTGAACCCAGATCCAGGTTGGTATGAGGTTAACACTGAAACAGCCTGAACCCAGATCCAGGTTGGTATGAGGTTAACACTGAAACAGCCTGAACCCAGATCCAGGTTGGTATGAGGTTAACACTGAAACAGCCTGAACCCAGATCCAGGTTGGTATGAGGTTAACACTGAAACAGCCTGAACCCAGATCCAGGTTGGTATGAGGTTAACACTGAAACAGCCTGATCCAGGTTGGTATGAGGTTAACACTGAAACAGCCTGAACCCAGATCCAGGTTGGTATGAGGTTAACACTGAAACAGCCTGAACCCAGATCCAGGTTGGTATGAGGTTAACACTGAAACAGCCTGAACCCAGATCCAGGTTGGTATGAGGTTAACACTGAAACAGCCTGAACCCTGATCCAGGTAGGTATGAGGTTAACACTGAAACAGCCTGAACCCAGATCCAGGTTGGTATGAGGTTAACACTGAAACAGCCTGAACCCAGATCCAGGTTGGTATGAGGTTAACACTGAAACAGCCTGAACCCAGATCCAGGTTGGTATGAGGTTAACACTGAAACAGCCTGAACCCAGATCCAGGTTGGTATGAGGTTAACACTGAAACAGCCTGAACCCAGATCCAGGTTGGTATGAGGTTAACACTGAAACAGCCTGAACCCAGATCCAGGTTGGTATGAGGTTAACACTGAAACAGCCTGAACCCAGATCCAGGTTGGTATGAGGTTAACACTGAAACAGCCTGATCCCAGATCCAGGTTGGTATGAGGTTAACACTGAAACAGCCTGAACCCTGATCCAGGTTGGTATGAGGTTAACACTGAAACAGCCTGAACCCAGATCCAGGTTGGTATGAGGTTAACACTGAAACAGCCTGAACCCAGATCCAGGTTGGTATGAGGTTAACACTGAAACAGCCTGAACCCAGATCCAGGTTGGTATGAGGTTAACACTGAAACAGCCTGAACCCAGAATCAGGTTGGTATGAGGTTAACACTGAAACAGCCTGAACCCAGATCCAGGTTGGTATGAGGTTAACACTGAAACAGCCTGAACCCAGATCCAGGTTGGTATGAGGTTAACACTGAAACAGCCTGAACCCTGATCCAGGTAGGTATGAGGTTAACACTGAAACAGCCTGAACCCAGATCCAGGTTGGTATGAGGTTAACACTGAAACAGCCTGAACCCAGATCCAGGTTGGTATGAGGTTAACACTGAAACAGCCTGAACCCAGATCCAGGTTGGTATGAGGTTAACACTGAAACAGCCTGATCCCAGATCCAGGTTGGTATGAGGTTAACACTGAAACAGCCTGAACCCAGATCCAGGTTGGTATGAGGTTAACACTGAAACAGCCTGAACCCAGATCCAGGTTGGTATGAGGTTAACACTGAAACAGCCTGAACCCAGATCCAGGTTGGTATGAGGTTAACACTGAAACAGCCTGAACCCAGATCCAGGTTGGTATGAGGTTAACACTGAAACAGCCTGAACCCAGATCCAGGTTGGTATGAGGTTAACACTGAAACAGCCTGAACCCAGATCCAGGTTGGTATGAGGTTAACACTGAAACAGCCTGAACCCAGATCCAGGTTGGTATGAGGTTAACACTGAAACAGCCTGAACCCAGATCCAGGTTGGTATGAGGTTAACACAGAAACAGCCTGAACCCAGATCCAGGTTGGTATGAGGTTAACACTGAAACAGCCTGAACCCAGATCCAGGTTGGTATGAGGTTAACACTGAAACAGCCTGAACCCAGATCCAGGTTGGTATGAGGTTAACACTGAAACAGCCTGAACCCAGATCCAGGTTGGTATGAGGTTAACACTGAAACAGCCTGAACCCAGATCCAGGTTGGTATGAGGTTAACATTGAAACAGCCTGAACCCAGATCCAGGTTCCAGGCTGAATACAGACATCTGGTCAGCTGTAGAAGTGGTGAGTGTTTTAAAGTCACGTCTCTCTGTGTGTCTCTTCCTGTAGAGAACGGAGCCGTGATGAGAAACAGCACGACCGTGAGGAGGACCAGGAGGAGGCGTACGAACGTAGGAAACAGGAGAGGAAGATGAGGGACAAGGAGGCTGCCTACCAGGAAGTGAGTTAGACACGTCGTCCCACGTTGACGAGGCTTGGGCCGAATTTATACCCTACGCAAGAACGCCACGCCGTTAAGTTGCAGAAATACACTGTAATATTGCCTTGCTAACTGCTTCCTGCTAATTATGCTTTTCCCGCTGCAATATGCTGTCGTAGCGCGGAACGGCGCGGAACACAGCCAGTCTGAACTCTTTCTGATGTCTCGTTCCCTCAGGCATAAGGCACTTAGGGTTACGTCTCAAATGGCACCCTATTCCCTATATAGTGCACTACTTTAGACCAGAGCGCTATGGGCCCTGGTGCACTGTATAGGGAATAGGGTGCCGTTTGGGAGAGAACCACTGTGTTCATACTGGCTCTGCCTTGAGAGAACTCAGTACAAGACCTGTCTATGTATATATGCAAATTACCGTTTGTTTGGATTCCTGGATGTTGATTGGTTGAAACAGCATTCCAGCTGTGTGTATAACAGATGTTGTTGCTCCATTTCTTTCAGCGTCTGAAGAACTGGGAGATCAGAGAGAGGAAGAAGGCTCGGGACTACGACAAAGAGAACCAGAGAGAGCAGGAGAGACGCCATGAGATGGTCATAAAGATGAATACATGCTCTCTGATTCTATATATGCCTTCTATAAGAATACATGCTCTCTGATTCTATATATGCCTTCTATAAGAATACATGCTCTCTGATTCTATATATGCCTTCTATAAGAATACATGCTCTCTGATTCTATATATGCCTTCTATAAGAATACATGCTCTCTGATTCTATATATGCCTTCTATAAGAATACATGCTCTCTGATTCTGTGAATCTGTACTGCCACATACAAGGAGTATGTAATCAGTTGACTTGTCCTGGCCTCTGATTCTGTCTAAATCTGTGATGTGTGGATACATTGAGTTAGTATGTAATCCTGAGTTCTTCCTCCAGACAAAAGAAGGCAAGCGTCTGAAAGAGTTCCTGGAGGACTATGACGACGACAGAGATGACTCAAAATACTACAGGTGAGATGACACCGTTTACACAGAGAGATGACTCAAAATACTACAGGTGAGATGACACCGTTTACACAGAGAGATGACTCAAAATACTACAGGTGAGATGACACCGTTTACACAGAGAGATAGCTTACTCTCTCTCTGTCTCTCTCTCTCTCTGTCTCTCTCTCTCTCTCTCTGTCTCTCTGTCTCTCTGTCTCTCTGTCTCTCTGTCTCTCTGTCTCTCTCTCTCTCTCTCTCTCTCTCTCTCTCTGTCTCTCTCTCTCTCTCTCTCTCTGTCTCTCTGTCTCTCTGTCTCTCTCTCTCTCTCTGTCTCTGTCTCTGTCTCTGTCTCTCTCCTCTCTCTCTCTCTGTCTCTCTCTCCAGGGGTAGTGCGTTACAGAAGCGCCTGAGAGACCGTGAGAAGGAGACAGATCTGGATGAGAGAGACAGGAAGAGGGAGAAGGAGGAGCATGATCAGATCAGACAGAGACTGTTAGCTGAGGGACACCCAGACCCTGAGGCCGAGCTGCAGAGGGTATGTCTGTCTGTCTGGCTGGCTGGCTGGCTGGCTGGCTGGTTGTTGTGGAGCAGTGTGGAGCTCTCCTATGACCAAGGTCGTGTTCAGAAGGGCACATCGTAACAATATGTTTTGCAAGGAAAACCCAACCCTGCGTTCTGTCTTGTGTACTTCCTGTCTCGTGTACCTCCTGTCTGTCTCGTGTACTTCCTGTCTCGTGTACCTCCTGTCTGTCTTGTGTACCTCCTGTCTGTCTTGTGTACTTCCTGTCTCGTGTACCTCCTGTCTGTCTTGTGTACTTCCTGTCTGTCTTGTGTACCTCCTGTGTGTCTTGTGTACTTCCTGTCTGTCTTGTGTACCTCCTGTACTACAGATTAAAATCTGCCAGCTGGTTAACTCTGGCACAGTAACAGAAATGAGAAATGTTGATCAGTGTGCATTGTTCCTGTCATTACATTTAGTTTGTTTTTTCTTTATTTTCATTTGTAAAGTGTGTTGAGACTTTAAATAAATTGTCATTTGATTTGAAACCAAGATGGAGGAGGAGGCAGAGCGGAGGCGGCAGCCCCCAGTGAAGCCAGAGCCAGAGGAGGAGGTGCAGCAGGAGAAACCACACAGGGAGAGGGAGCACCGGGAGAGGGAGCACCACAGGGACAGGAGAGGAGGAGGTGGAGGAGGTGCAGACAGACCTCCTCCCGAGCACCCTCAGTCCCAATCAGACGATGACGTGGAGGATGGAGAGGAGCTTGACGATCGTGATGGGGAGGACTCGTCAGACGCCAGGACACACCCACACCTCAAGCCCACGCTGCGGCCAATCACGTCGGCCCCCTCGGTGTCGTCGGGCAGCGTCGGCGCCACGCCCAACTCCCCTGGCAACGAGTCTCCATGTGGCATCATCATCCCTCATGAGAACTCTCCAGAAGCCCAGCCCACAGATGAACACCGGCCCAAGATAGGCCTCAGCCTCAAACTGGGTGAGTTAGGACTACTCTGACTGGGTGAGTTAGGACTACTCTGACTGGGTGAGTTAGGACTACTCTGACTGGGTGAGTTAGGACTACTCTGACTGGGTGAGTTAGGACTACTCTGACTGGGTGAGTTAGGACTACTCTGACTGGGTGAGTTAGGACTACTGGGTGAGTTAGGACTACTCTGACTGGGTGAGTTAGGACTACTGGGTGAGTTAGGACTACTCTGACTGGGTGAGTTAGGACTACTCTGACTGGGTGAGTTAGGACTACTCTGACTGGGTGAGTTAGGACTACTGGGTGAGTTAGGACTACTCTGACTGGGTGAGTTAGGACTACTCTGACTGGGCGAGTTAGGACTACTCTGACTGGGTGAGTTAGGACTACTCTGACTGGTTGAGTTAGGACTACTCTGACTGGGTGAGTTAGGACTACTCTGACCTGGGTGAGTTAGGACTACTCTGACTGGTTGAGTTAGGACTACTCTGACTGGGTGAGTTAGGACTACTCTGACTGGGTGAGTTAGGACTACTCTGACTGGTTGAGTTAGGACTACTCTGACTGGGTGAGTTAGGACTACTCTGACTGGGTGAGTTAGGACTACTCTGACTGGGTGAGTTAGGACTACTCTGACTGGGTGAGTTAGGACTCTACTGGGTGAGTTAGGACTACTCTGACTGGGTGAGTTAGGACTACTGGGTGAGTTAGGGACTACTCTGACTGGGTGAGTTAGGACTACTCTGACTGGGTGAGTTAGGACTACTGGGTGAGTTAGGACTACTCTGACTGGGTGAGTTAGGACTACTCTGACTGGGTGAGTTAGGACTACTCTGACTGGGTGAGTTAGGACTACTCTGACTGGGTGAGTTAGGAACTACTCTGACTGGGTGAGTTAGGACTACTCTGACTGGTGAGTTAGGACTACTCTGACTGGGTGAGTTAGGACTACTCTGACTGGGTGAGTTAGGGACTACTGGTGAGTTAGGACTACTCTGACTGGTGAGTTCTACTGGGTGAGTTAGGACTACTCTGACTGGGTGAGTTAGGACTACTGGGTGAGTTAGGACTACTCTGACTGGGTGAGTTAGAACTACTCTGACTGGGTGAGTTAGGACTACTCTGACTGGGTGAGTTAGGACTACTGGGTGAGTTAGGACTACTGGGTGAGTTAGGACTACTGGGTGAGTTAGGACTACTGGGTGAGTAGGACTACTCTGACTGGGTGAGTTAGGACTACTCTGACTGGGTGAGTTAGGACTACTCTGACTGGGTGAGTTAGGACTACTGGGTGAGTTAGGACTACTGGGTGAGTTAGGACTACTGGGTGAGTTAGGACTACTGGGTGAGTTAGGACTACTGGGTGAGTTAGGACTACTGGGTGAGTTAGGACTACTCTGACTGGGTGAGTTAGGACTACTCTGACTGGGTGAGTTAGGACTACTGGGTGAGTTAGGACTACTCTGACTGGGTGAGTTAGGACTACTGGGTGAGTTAGGACTACTCTGACTGGGTGAGTTAGGACTACTGGGTGAGTTAGGACTACTCTGACTGGGTGAGTTAGGACTACTGGGTGAGTTAGGACTACTCTGACTGGGTGAGTTAGGACTACTGGGTGAGTTAGGACTACTCTGACTGGGTGAGTTAGGACTACTGGGTGAGTAAGGACTGGTTGAGTTAGGACTACTGGGTGAGTTAGGACTACTGGGTGAGTTAGGACTACTGGGTGAGTAGTGTTGTATGTCTATCTATATGCGGGGTTAAAGTTCTCAGTCACTGTGACGGATTTCCGTCATGATTGTTGCTGATACTCCGATGTTCAGACGAAGGGAATTTATGCGTACCTCCGGGCGCTCAACTCAACTCAAACCGGGCGCTCAACTTAGTCAGTGGTGTGTAACCTACAGTAGCTGCTGCCGAAGTCATTCATAGCCTCTACTCAGCAGGTTAGCATGGGCGGGAGTTTCGTCTTTCCATGGTGACATCACCATGCGGTAAGTTGGTTAATAGACCAATAACAAAGAGAGTTCCAAACCTCTCTGCCAATAACAGCTAAATTATTTGATATTGATATAAAAACTGCTGCATTGGGCCTTTAACATCATTTTAACCAAGATGGAAATTATATTTTAGATGGTGTCGGCATAATTTTATTTTTATTCATTTTGGGGTAGAATGGCCTTTTCAAAAGTCACCAGAACAGAGCTTCTCAGTCCTACATATAAATTATCCCGGGGAGGACCCCGTAGCCCTTAAGCAAGGGGACTGGAATTGGTCAAACTCGCAGTTTTAATACATGTACAAAATGATCCTCTTTCCCTAAAAGCATGATGGTCATCGCTATCTTACATGAAAGGGGAGGTTAACTTGTCCCCAGACAATCCATCTGAGATCGACTTAAGTTTCAGTCATGTTTGCTTTAACCCCTCTATACAGTGCCTTCAGAAAGTATTCATACCCCTTGACTTATTCCACATTGTGTTGTTTTACAGGCTGAATTCAAAATGGATTCAATATATGTTTTTTGCCTGTGCTTAGCTCTATTCCGTTTATTTTTATTCAAAGAAAACTCCACAGTCCTTGCCGATGACAAGCATACCCATAACATGATGCAGCCACCACCATGCTTAAAAATACGATTTTTTTGTTGCAATTTTACTTTAGTGCCGTATTGCAAACAGGGTGCATGTTTTGGAATATTTTTTATTCTGTACAGGCTTCCTTCTTTTCACTCTGTCATTTAGGTTAGTATTGTGGAGTAACTACAATGATGTTGATCCATCCTCAGCGGTTTCCTTCCTCTCCAGCAACTGAGTTAGGAAGTATGCCTGTATTTTTGTAGTGGCTGGGTATATTGATACACCATCCAAAGTGTAATTAATAACTTCTCCATGCTCAAAGGGTTATTCAATGTTTGTTTTAATTTTAATTTTAAAGAAGGTGTCCTTTGCGAGGCACTGGAAAACCTCCCTGGTCTTTGTGGTTGAATCTGTGTTTGAAATTCACTGCTTGACTGAGGGACCTTACAGATAATTGTATGTGTGGGGTACAGAGATGAGGTAGTCATTCAAAAATCATGTTAAACACTATTATTGCACACAGAGTGAGTCCATGCAATTTATGTGACTTGTTAAGCACATTTTTACTCCTGAACCTATTTAGGCTTGCCATGACAAAGGGGTTGAATACTTATTGACTCAAGACGTTTCAGCTTTTCATTTTTTATTAATTTGTAAACATTTCTAAAAACATAATTCCACTTTGACGTTATGGGGTATTGTGTGTAGGCCAGTGACAGAAAATCTCAATTGAATTCATTTCAAATTCAGGCTGTAACACAACAAAATGTGGAAAAAGTATTGTTCCCAACTATAAACCATTGTTTCTCTCTCTCCTTCCCCACTATAACCCACTGTTTCATTCCATCTCTCTCGTTCCCTACTATAAACCATTCCCTCTCTCTCTCCTCCCCTCTCTCTCTCTCTCTCTCTCTCTTTCTCTCTCTCCTTCCCTCTCTCTCTCCTTCCCTCTCTCTCTCTCTCTCTCTCTCTCTCTCTCTCTCTCTCTCTCTCTCTCTCTCTCTCTCTCTCTCTCTCTCATTCCCTCTCTCTCCTTCCCTCTCTCTCTCTCTCTCTCTCTCTCTCTCTCTTTCTCTCTCTCCTTCCCTCTCTCTCTCCTTCCCTCTCTCTCTCTCTCTCTCTCTCTCTCTCTCTCTCTCTCTCTCTCTCTCTCTCTCTCATTCCTCTCTCTCCTTCCCTCTCTCTCTCTCTCTCCTTCCCTCTCTCTCTCTCTCTCTCTCTCTCTCTCTCTCTCTCTCTCCTTCCCTCTCTCTCCTTCCCCCCCTCTCTCTCTCTCTCTCTCCTTCCCCCTCTCTCCTTCCCCCTCTCTCCTTCCTTCCCTCTCTCTCTCTCTCTCTCTCTCTCCTTCCCCCTCTCTCCTTCCCTCTCTCTCTCTTTCCTTCCCTACTATAAACCATTGTTTCTCTCTCTCTCGTTCCCCAGGCGCCGGCGCCAGCCCCAACCACCAGATCCACACTGGGAGTAAACGTAAGAAGCTGGCCAACGTCGACAGCGTCTTCAACAAGTTTGGAGAGGAGGAGGCCGACGAGGCTCCCCGTAAACGTAAGCTGGTTCCGCTGGACTACGGTGAGGAGGACAAGAGCCTGGGTCTGGACGGGGCGGAGGGAGAGCAGGGAGGACACAACACAGAGGAGAAACGGAAACACATCAGGAGTCTCATCGAGAAGATCCCTACGGCCAGACCTGATCTGTTCAACTACCCTCTGGACTGGACCGCCGTGGACTCGGTAAGGGGGACGAGGAGGGGGCAGTGGAGGGGCCCCGTAGGACCTGGTCTTATGGGTAGATTACTGGGATTTACATCAACATAATGTACTTGATTTAAAAGGGTCAGGCTGCTGTGGTTCTCATTCAGGATGAGTTCTTTTAGCCTGGTCCCTGATCTGTTTGTGTTATCATTTCAACTCCCAATTGATCCCCCCCCCCGCCCCCATCCCCATCACTAGTGGCAAGGAAGTGGAATAATGGCACAAAACAGACTGGTACCCAGGCTAGAGCTCCTTTCCCTAGATATGGAGTAAACAACACAACAATGTCTTTATCTGCCTGTCAACAAGCTTCCCAGTAGGAGAGAGGAAGCAAAACACGGGGGAAGGTAGTCAACAAGCTTCCCAGTAGGAGAGAGGCAGCAAAACACTGGGGAAGGTAGTCAACAAGCTTCCCAGTAGGAGAGAGGCAGCAAAACACTGGGGAAGGTAGTCAACCAGCTTCCCAGTAGGAGAGAGGCAGCAAAACACGGGGGAAGGTAGAACTGCCACTGGCTATGCTTTGGAAGTGTGGATTTATATTCCAGACGTGGGACCACTAAGTCACGTCATTTATATGTAAATTAGAGTTCGGAGCATATGAATGCAACATTTTTTTTTTCTTCTTTTCGGTATTGTCCCGGAGAATGTTGTCGGAGATGTGCTATCGCTTTACGTTTTGCGCGCGCCGCGGCTGACCATTTTAATCGCACCGGTAGAGAAAATTGTGTGTAGATGTTGAGGTACTGCGTCTCTCCACTTTAATGCACACCAAAGTCTGAAAACCTTGTTCTTCCCGTCTCAGACTCTGATGGAGCGTCGCATCAGGCCCTGGATCAACAAGAAGATCATAGAGTACATCGGAGAGGAGGAAGCTACGCTAGTCGACTTCGTTTGTTCAAAGGTGAGTTGGACTTGGTCGCTTCCGGATAAGAGCATTCTGCTAAATGACTAAAATGCTTACGACAACCTAAGACTTGTCATAAGCGTGTGTGTTGTTTTCAGTCCCTTCTCATTGGCCTTGGAGATGATGCTAGGATGCTGTCATTGTATTGGGGACCGACCCAGTGTTTTATTGCTGTGACGTGTAACGGTACATCTCTGCAGTAGAGGCTGTTGTGGTCTTTCACGGTGTGCTGTTTTACCAGCTTGTTGTGTTCTCTCTCCTCAGGTCATGTCTCACGGCACACCGCAGGGGATCTTGGATGATGTTGCTATGGTGAGTGGGTCATAGATAATGATTAAACATGGTCCTATGAACAATCTTCTAGGCTGAACCAGTTTACTGATCATGTGCTAACATGTATAGGCTGCTTCTGGCTTGGTCTACTAGCACTGACTGTGCTGATAGCTACTTTAGTGAGGAAAAATGTCTTTACTCCGACTGAGATGTGGCGGTCTCATCTAGCTATCTTAAGATGAATGCGCTTAACTGTAAGTCGCTCTGGATAAGAGCGTCCGCTAAATGACTAACGTGAAATGTAAAAATGATATGTCGTCCTACACATTTGAGTTAGTTATAGAAGTATGTAAGAGACAAGACCACTGACTAACTAACTAACTGACTGACTGAATGATGTATTGACTTGCAGGTTCTGGACGAGGAGGCAGAGGTGTTCATAGTTAAAATGTGGAGGCTGTTGATCTACGAAACAGAGGCCAAGAAGATTGGTCTGGGGAAATGAAGACTAGTGTTACAGTACTGCTGTTCAACTATCTAGTACTGCTACAGTACTGCAGTATTACTATCTAGTACTGTTACAGTACTGCAGTATTATACTATGTAGTACTGCTACAGTACTGCAGTATTATACTATGTAGTACTGCTACAGTACTGCAGTATTATACTATCTAGTACTGCTACAGTACTGCAGTATTATACTATCTAGTACTGCTACAGTACTGCTGTACTATACTATCTAGTACTGCCAAAGTACTGCAGTACTATACTATCTAGTACTGCTACTGCTGTCAGGGCCAGTTTTTCCTCTGGCTTCAAGTCTCTTTATTTCTCTGACTGATCAACTGATCACACTGACACCTCTCACTCTGTGAACATGGGCCTATTGCCTCTCCCCAACCCCCACCGCTCCCCAAACCCCCTCTACCCCCAACCCCCCAAAAACCGCTCCCTAACCCCCTTTAATCCGCTCCCCAACACCCCTCTACCACTCCCCAAACCCCTTCTACCACTCCCCAAACCCCCATTCCATCAGTAAAGAACAACAGCTGCTGTGTGTGTGTGTGTGTGTGTGTGTGTGAGTGCGTGCGTGCAAGGGAGAGCTTGACTGTGCTGAATGTGAAAGTGCCCACAAGCTTACTGCACGGTATCCAAGTTGTTTGTTTCTAAGCTGGTGGGAGAGAGACGGTCAGAGGCAAAGCCAGCTCAGCTGTTTATTCGTTATTATCCTGTCTGCTCCACTGTGTCTCAATCTGACACATTGGGCTTTATGGTTTAGTGTTGTCAGGGATGTATCTTATCTCCTTGGTCTGATGGAGGAGTCGCTCCACTGTGTGATCTAATTATGAAATTAAAGAAGCTTTTAGAAAAAATTAAGTGTGCAATTTGTTCAAACTGAAAATGTAGAAATGTGATGTCAGAACTGGATGCAATTATTTAGATTTCTGTTTTTCACTAAGGATATAGTTTGGAATTAACCCGCGTAACATTGCACCAATACCCTGTTACGTACTCTTTAATAACTACTCTCTCGGACGATCTAAAGTCTTTTTAATCTGTGATGATTCAAATGCAGCGTTATTTCACAACCTATCTACGGGTACTGAAGATCACGAGGTGTTTAGATCCATCTACGGGTACTGAAGATCACGAGGTGTTTAGATCCATCTACGGGTACTGAAGATCACGAGGTGTTTAGATCCATCTACGGGTACTGAAAATCACGAGGTGTTTAGATCCATCTACGGGTACTGAAAATCACGAGGTGTTTAGATCCATCTACGGGTACTGAAGATCACGAGGTGTTTAGATCTATCTACGGGTACTGAAGATCACGAGGTGTTTAGATCCATCTACAGGTACTGAAGATCACGAGGTGTTTAGATCCATCTACGGGTACTGAAGATCACGAGGTGTTTAGATCCATCTACGGGTACTGAAGATCACGAGGTGTTTAGATCCATCTACGGGTACTGAAGATTCAGAGTCCCCCCACTAACAGTTCATAATATAGGTCAGTGGTGCACGTGCAAGCTTTCAAACACACTGAAACACAAGCACACCAAACAATACTGAACATTAAACAGAAAATAAGATATACAACTAATACGTTTTTTATAATAAAGACTAGAATTCACTGTTTGAAAACACATCTATTGAACACTGAACATCAGTAGTTTCACAAACATGCAGAATAAAATAAATAAAGATACCGGCCCTTGGTGTGTAATGATGTAGAAGCCAGGGAGGAGAATATTATGTCATCCACAGCTATTCAGAATCAGCAGGTGGCACTGTTCTGTGCTTTTATGAGCTCAATGATTTAGAAAGACATGGAAACATACCATCACCCTATATCCCAACATATTGTTGTTTGTGTCTGTGTTGTCCAGGTGAGGGATGATGCTGACCATATTTTGAGGCTACACAGCATTTACAATTACATTGTTTACAAGCAATGGAGTTAAAATAAGGTTATATTTAAGCAATAAGGCCCGAGGAGGTGTGGTATATGGCCAATATACCACGGCTAAGGGCTGTTTTTTTTAATGCACAAAGCAACGCGGTGCGCTTGGATACAGCCCTTAGCCGTGGTACAGTATATTCGGAAAGTATTCAGACCCTTTTACTTTTTCCACATTTTGTTACATTTCAGCCTTATTCTAAAATGGATTAAATCGTTTTTTCCCCCCCTCATCAAGCTACACACAATATGACAAAGCAAAAACAGATTTTTAGAAATGTTTGCAAATGTGTGTATATATATATATATATACATTACCAGTCAAAAGTTTGGACACACCTACTCTTTCCAGGGTTTTTCTTTATTTTTACAATGTTCTACATTGTAGAATAATAGTGAAGACATCAAAACTATGAAATAACACATATGGAATCATGTAGTAACCAAAAAAGTGTTCAACAAATCAAAATATATTTTATATTTGGGATTCTTCAAATAGCCACCCTTTGCCTTGATGACAGCTTTGCACACTTGGCATTCTCTCAACCAGCTTCATGAGATAGTCACCTGGAATGCATTTCAATTAACAGGTGTGCCTTCTTAAAAGTTAATTTGTGGAATTTCTTTCCTTCTTCTTAATGCGTTTGAGCCAATCAGTTGTGTTGTGACAAGGTAGGGGCGGTATACAGAAGATAGCCCTATTTGGTAAAAGACCAAGTCCATATTATGGACAAGAACAGCTCAACTAAGCAAAGAGAAACGACAGTCCATCATTACTTTAAGACATGAAGGTCAGTCAATACGGAACATTTCAAGACACACACACACACACACATGCATCTGTGAGGTCAGGGTCCTTCTTGCCTTGTAGTCCGCTGTAGGTAGCTACTCTTTAAACTGAATCAATTCAACAGTCACTCCATTATTCTCCCACTGACATATTGTCTCCCCTACTGTACCAGATAAACCACTGTCTTCATCAGTGTTGCTGCTGTTTCATATTAACTCATTTGGTTCATTTTTGTTTTGCAAGAACACTTTTTTCATCATGTTTCATTCTACTGTTTGTAATTATTGTGATTTAATTTTAAAAAATCAGATTTTGATTAAATATTTTGTGTCTTGAGTTTATGGGAACCTCTTGAACAATCCCGTTTTACTCTTACCCAAGTCCCTTCAGTATAATCACAAGGCTTGAAGAACTCAAGATTCTCTATAGGAAGCATTGTCAGGAAAGACCACAGGCCGTACCACTCATAACCACTAGAGGTCAGGCTAAACCTGAGACTGGTGCTGACACTGGATCTGTTTCCTGTGTGTGTGTGAACACCCACCTTAGTGTGACTTAGAGATGGGGTTTTTAAACGTGGTGACACCTGTAGTTTCCACTTCTTCAGTCATTTGTACAGGAACCAGTCATGAAGTTGCCCAATCTTCTCTTCCTGCAGTGTAAATTTAACCCTCCAACAGATAACATAACACTAGTCCGTAAGGGTGATCGGGATCCTTAAGGTTATGTTTTAAAGTATTTGTATGCTGCCCAAATTAAATTCCCTTTATAGTGCACTATTTCTGACCAGGGCCTATAGGGAATAGTCCCTTTGTAGCATTATTTTAGCTTAAATTTTATTTGGGAATTGTATAAATACTTTGAATATTATTAATTTCCGTGTCGGCTCTATGCCTGGAAATGCCCTTGTCTGAGCAAAGGATCCCAATTTCAAACTCTTTCTTTAAAGTCTCACTGCCTCCTTCTCACAAATGATCCCCAAAATATAAAAATTAAATAAAGTTGGTTCAACACAGTGGCGGGTCATTTTGACCCTAGGACAACGGGAGGGTTAAAATTAATAAAACTGGCAATGATGGATATTAACTAAAAAATTATCTTATGTAGTTTCTTGCAATAGCTCTCTGTGACTTTAAATAATATTTATCTCAAAACTATGATTCTTAAAAGATGTGTCTGGAGATTTGGTCAACTGTTGTCAACTCCGTCAGTGGCTCGTCAACTCCATCAATATTTTTTTGTCAATATTCTGCAACACATGCTTAAACAATTTGTAAGTATTTGCTGTGCTAGACGTAAGGGATAATGTTTGCTTTATAAATGTTGTTTTATGTTGTAAATCTAGAAAAACATGCCAAAATGCTAAAGAAATGAACCTTGGAGCATTTAATATAACATTCTATAAAAACAAAACAGAACAAAAAGAAGCTTGGAGAATAGTCAGCAGTCTGTGTGGTACTGTGCTGCCAGCACCTACACTATGGCAGATCAGGCAGAGTACAAAAACCCTCCATCACACACACACACACACACACACACACACACACACACACACACACACCATCATTAAGAGTCATTAACTCCCACAGGGACAACATGTCACAGCGGGCGCACACCGTCAATGGCCTTTTGGGCCATCATGAAATAGCATGTTGAGATGTGCTGCTGCTATTTACACTGAGTTGATTATAGGAATCATTTTCTTCTACACTTTCCAAGCCAACAGATTGCATAATGACCATCGCTATAACAGTCATCAGAGCTGGAAACGCTATTTCCCCAGTGACTCACAGTAACAGTACTGGAGATATATGAGTCTTGGAAACTCCTTTATTTCAGAACAGTATAGGGAGTGCTATATAATGTAGAATTACATTCATAGAACATAGAAACATCACACAGGTGAGATAGTGAACAGTATATGCATTGTATGGTACTAAAGAAGAAAGGCTACACTACTTGTCATTTCTTTGCACCAGATTCAACAGAAACAGCTGTTTGTGACTGTGACAACATCTGTGACACAGAAAGAAATGGAACATTCTCGGGCGTCAAACCCTCTGTGACAAACGGTTGTGTTTGCAGAGACCTGAGCAGAGGAGAGGGGTGGATTGGGTTGTGGTGAGAGGGAAGGTCACATGTTTGGTGTTTCTCATCATCCTGCTGTGCTTCAGCGCTCAGGGTGTTCTCTCTCTCTCTCACCACATCCTCTCCTCGGCTCTCTCTCTCTCTCTCTCTCTCTCTCTCTCTCTCTCTCTCTCTCTCTCTCTCTCTCTCTCTCTCTCTCTCTCTCTCTCTCTCTCTCACCACATCCTCTCCTCGGCTGTTTCTCTCTCTTTCTCTCTCTCTCTCTCTCTCACCACATCCTCTCATCGGCTCTCTCTCTCTCTCTCTCTCTCTCTCTCTCTCTCTCTCTCTCTCTCTCTCTCTCTCTCTCTCTCTCTCTCTCTCTCACCACATCCTCTCCTCGGCTGTTTCTCTCTCTCTCTCTCCACCTCCACCCCCCACAGAGCTGCAGGCCTCCAGGGCTCAGTTTCACCCCAACCACTAACACAACACCCCCACTATGCAACTTCCTGTCACCCTGCTGTTCATCCATTGCCCACCCACTCGCATCATATTATGTGCCTTTTGCAACAAGTAGCAGTCAAATATAATAATTTACGGTGCAGCCATTAGGTTATTCTTATTGTTCAACATGATTTCAGACATCAACTCAAAGTTTTGAACTGTTGTGAATGTAGATACATACTCAGAACAGAAAGATAAGGTCTGACCCAGATGAACCCACATACAGTGGCATTGTATTGGTTACCATAGTAATACCATAGTATTGGTTACCATAGTAATACCATAGTATTGGTTACCATAGTATTGGTTACCATAGTAATACCAACCCACATACATTGCCTTCAGAAAGTATTCACACCCTTTGACTTTTTCCACATTTTGTTGTGTTACAGCCTGATTTTAAAATAGATTAAATTGAGATTTTGTGTCACTGGCCTACACACAATACCCCATAAATGTCAAAGTGGAATTATGTTTTTTGAAATGTTCACAAATTAATACAAAATGAGAAGTTCAGGAGTATATACAGTGGGGGAAAAAAGTATTTAGTCAGCCACCAATTGTGCAAGTTCTCCCACTTAAAAAGATGAGACAGGCCTGTAATTTTCATCATAGGTACACGTCAACTATGACAGACAAAATGAGAAAAATAAATCCAGAAAATCACATTGTAGGATTTTTTATGAATTTATTTGCAAATTATGGTGGAAAATAATTATTTGGTCAATAACAAAAGTTTCTCAATACTTTGTTATATACCCTTTGTTGGCAATGACACAGGTCAAACGTTTTCTGTAAGTCTTCACAAGGTTTTCACACACTGTTGCTGGTATTTTGGCCCATTCCTCCATGCAGATCTCCCCTAGAGCAGTGATGTTTTGGGGCTGTCGCTGGGCAACACGGACTTTCAACTCCCTCCAAAGATTTTCTATGGGGTTGAGATCTGGAGACTGGCTAGGCCACTCCAGGACCTTGAAATGCTTCTTACGAAGCCACTCCTTCATTGCCCGGGCGGTGTGTTTGGGATCATTGTCATGCTGAAAGACCCAGCCACATTTCATCTTCAATGCCCTTGCTGATGGAAGGAGGTTTTCACTCAAAATCTCACGATACATGGCCCCATTCATTCTTTCCTTTACACGGATCAGTCGTCCTGGTCCCTTTGTAGAAAAACAGCCCCAAAGCATGACGTTTCCACCCCATGCTACACAGTAGGTATGGTGTTCTTTGGATGCAACTCAGCATTCTTTGTCCTCCAAACACGACGAGTTGAGTTTTTACCAAAAAAGTTATATTTTGGTTTCATCTGACCATATGGCATTCTCCCAATCCTCTTCTGGATCATCCAAATGCACTCTAGCAAACTTCAGACGGGCCTGGACATGTACTGGCTTAAGCAGGGGGACACGTCTGGCACTGCAGGATTTGAGTCCCTGGCGGCGTAGTGTGTTACTGATGGTAGGCTTTGTTACTTTGGTCCCAGCTCTCTGCAGGTCATTCACTAGGTCCCCCCGTGTGGTTCTGGGATTTTTGCTCACCATTCTTGTGATCATTTTGATCCCACGGGGTGAGATCTTGCGTGGAGCCCCAGATCGAGGGAGATTATCAGTGGTCTTGTATGTCTTCCATTTCCTAATAATTGCTCCCACAGTTGATTTCTTCAAACCAAGCTGCTTACCTATTGCAGATTCAGTCTTCCCAGCCTGGTGCAGGTCTACAATTTTGTTTCTGGTGTCCTTTGACAGCTCTTTGGTCTTGGCCATAGTGGAGTTTGGAGTGTGACTGTTTGAGGTTGTGGACAGGTGTCTTTTATACTGATAACAAGTTCAAACAGGTGCCATTAATACAGGTAACGAGTGGAGGACAGAGGAGCCTCTTAAAGAAGAAGTTACAGGTCTGTGAGAGCCAGAAATCTTGCTTGTTTGTAGGTGACCAAATACTTATTTTCCACCATAATTTGCAAATAAATTCATTAAAAATCCTACAATGTGATTTTCTGGAGAAAAAAATTCTCAATTTGTCTGTCATAGTTGACGTGTACCTATGATGAAAATTACAGGCCTCTTTCATGTTTTTAAGTGGGAGAACTTGCACAATTGGTGGCTGACTAAATACTTTTTTCCCCCACTGTAAATATGTAAAATGTACTTAACACTGTGTGCAATAATATTGTTTAACATGATTTTTGAATGACTAACTCATCTCTCTACCCCACACATATAATTATCTATAAGGTCCCTCAGTCGAGCACTGAATTTCCACAGATTCAACCACAAAGACCAGGGAGGTTTTCCAATGCATCCCAAAGAAGGGCACTCATTGGTAGATGTGTAACATTTAAAAAAAAGCAGGCATTGAATATCCCTTTGAGCATGGTGAACTTATTCATTACACTTTGGATGGCGTATCAATACACCCAGTCACTACAAAGATACAGGCGTCCTTCCTAACTCAGTTGCTGGAGAGGAAGGAAACTGCTCAGGGAATTCACCATGAGGTCAATGGTGACTTTAAAACAGTTACAGAGTTTAATGTCTGTGATAGGAGAAAACTGAGGATGGATCAACAACATTGTAGTTACTCCACAATACTAACCTAATTGACAGAGTGAAAAGAAGGAAGACTGTACAGAATAAAAATATTCAAAAACATGCAACCTGTTTGCAACAAGCCACTAAAGTAAAACTGCAAAAAATGTGGCAAAGAAATTAACTTTATGTCCTGAATACAAAGTGTTATGTTTTGGGCAAATCCAACACGACACATCACTGAGTACCACTCTCCATATTGGAGGAAAATCCTGGAGGAAAACCTGGTTCAGACACTTTGAGACAAATTCACCTTTCAGCAGGACAATAACCTAAAACACAAGGCCAAATCTACACTGGAGTTGCTTACCAAGAAGACATTGAATGTTCCTAAGTGGCCTAGTTACAGTTTTGACTTAAATTGGCATGAAAATCTATGGCAAGAGTGATTCACAACCAACTTTGACAGAGCTTGAATAATTTAAAAAAGAATAATGGGCAAATGTTGCACAATTCAGGTGAGGAAAGCTCTTAGAGACTCACCCAGAAAGACTCGCCGCCAAAGGTGATTCTAACATGTATTGACTCAAGGGTGTGAATACTCATGTAAATTAGATAATTCTGTATTTAATTTACAATACATTTGCACAAATGTCTAAAAACATGTTTTCATTTTGTCGTTATGGGGTACTGTGTGTAAAAAATATATATATATTTAATCTATTTTGAATTCAGGCTGTAACAACACAATGTGGAATAATAATGAATACTTTCTGAAGGCACTGTATAACTAGTCCAACTGAGCGTAGGTAGGCCTGAGACCATGATGCACTGCAGCGCTGCAGAGTGTCATGGAAACTTCCTCTCTGTGTGGGCAGGAAGCAGGATGCTGTGGTGTTTCTCAGAAACAGGCGTGATACACACATCAGAATGAAAACACCACAATATACTCCCTTGATGGAAAGAAGACAAGCTACATTTGAAATCGAGACTCTAGAGAGTTTCTGCTCCGAAGAGCACAAACATCTAAAATCAAATCAAATCAAATTATATTTGCCACATGCTCCGAATACAACAGGTGTAGACCTTACAGTGAAATGCTTCCTTACAATCTATCTACCATGTCTTGTGTTTATTTCAAGTGAAGTTATATCCGGTATCTGGGGTAATCTCACAAACAGTGTATCATGTTCGGTAATCTCCCACATGCTGGTGGGATTGTAAAAAAGGATTGCGTGCTATTATATGTAGAAAGAGCTTGATAATGACTTTGTATTGATTTCTGAAATGAGCTCTTTGAGGGAAATGTTTGAGTCTTCACCTTCAAGTCAGTCATAATGAGTCACTCAAGGTTTCAACATTACTAACTTCTCTTAAGTGAAAATAAGTTTCAGACAAAACATTCACATTTCCACCTTTATTATTGAGTAACAAGTGAGTATATAGTAACAATCGATGATCGAAATCCTCCAAATGTATTTTAGAAAGCTCTTTTTTACTATAGCAGTTGTCACAAAGTGCTAAAGGAAAGTGTTTACTGATAACGCAGGCTGATAAAATGACCCTTGAGCAGACTTATGATATATGCACATTATTGAAGGTGTTATTCAGAAGTGAAAACATTGACATTGGAAAGCAACATGTATTTATACTGTACACTGCTGTAATTCCTGCAACAAACATAATGCAAGAATGAACATAAACGTTGTTTTCGTAAGTTAATGGATAATTGTATTTTTTTGTCACACTTAACTCATATACACTGAGTGTACAAAACATTATGAAACCCTGCTCTTCCCATGACAGTGACTGACCAGGTGAATCCAGGTGAAAGCTATGATCCCTTACTGGTGTCACTTGTTAAATCCACTTCAATCAGTGTATATGAAGGGGAGGAGACGGGGTTAAAGAAGGATTCTTAAGCCTTGAGACATGGATTGTGTGTGTGCCATTCAGAGGGTGAATGGGCAAGACAAAATATTGAAGTGCCTTTGAACGGGGTATGGTAGTAGGTGCACAGGTTTGTGTCAAGAACTGCAACGCTGCTGGGTTTTTCACGCTCAACAGTTTCCCGTGTGTATCAAGAATTGTCCACCACCCAAAGAGCATCCAGCCAACTTGGCACAACTGTGGGAAGCATTGGAGTCAACATGGGCCAGCATCCCTGTGGAACGCTTTCGACACCTTGTAGAGTCCATGCCCCGACGAATTGAGGCTGTTCTGAGGGCAAAAGGGGGGGGGGGGGGGGGTTGCAACTCAATATTAGGAAGGCATTCTTAATGTTTTGTACACTGTGCAAACATTAATTGCAAGACTATGTTTATTGGAGATTATAAAAAACATCCTCACATGTATAGTAACTGACAGATAATAGACAGCACACCGTACATTGTGTAATCACATGAAAGACATGGGTATGTGCTTTGTCCCAAATGGCTCCCTATTCCCTATATAGTGCACTACTTTTCACCAGAGCCTTATGCGCACGCATGACGACCTCCAGTCCACTGAGCTCAGCTTCCACGGGTGGCTGGGTCTCGGTCAGTGATCAATTACATCTGTTTATCTGAGGAGAGCTGAATGAGACACAGAGATACAGGTTAAAGACAGTATGGTGTCTGTATTTTAAACACAGAGATACAGGTTAAAGACCGTATGCGGCCATTTTAGAAACGTTGTTAGCACAAAGCTAGCCTGGTTCCGGATCTGTTTGTGCTGTCCTGCCAACTCCTACAGTGTATCATTGTCACGCCGACCATAAGAGTTGGCAAGACAGCACAAACATATTTGGGACTCATCTAAGCACAAGGCATAGATTGAGGAAGAGAGAGAGGGGTGAGTGGATGTCCCTCATCATAGCTGCAGTGAACTCACCTGAAGCTTCCAGATCAGAACCATGACGACCAGTCCATAGAAGGTACTCTTAGCGATGAAGACGCTGTAGGCCAGCTTGGCAATCAGGGTGCTGTTCACGTAGTACTCTGCAAGGAAAATAATACATTTAAATGACCTTGATTAAGAGGGCGTCAGGTAATATCGTTCCGCGGATTACGCATGAATAAATGTGATAGTATTGTAAACAGTATTAACTATAGGTTATATGTGTACCATGTATTTGTCACGAACAATAAGTAGCTCAGTCTAGAATGGGAAAATGTACCTGCAGTCATCCCACCATCACCACCTGGACCTGAAAGAAACAAAGGAGTGTTTTAGATTACACAGGCTAGTGTACATCATAGTTCTACACAGGCTAGTGTACATCATAGTTCTACACAGGCTAGTGTACATCATAGAGCTACACAGGCTAGGGTACATCATAGTTCTACACAGGCTAGGGTACATCATAGTTCTACACAGGCTAGTGTACATCATAGTTCTACACAGGCTAGTGTACATCATAGTTCTACATAGTCCAATGCTATAGAGAAGCGTACTACTTGACTAAACACTTCACTAGAAAATGCCAAAAAAAAGAGAATCATACTATTGTAGTTCAACGAAACCTGTTTCTTCTCATAAACAAAGACAGAGTTTTAGTTCATAATTTGGCAATACCTTCTTCTCCGTTAATGTGATCTGTCTCATTTCTGCTAACGGTCCGATTGAAGAACTCGACGATGCAGGTGAATTTGTTGGAGGGCTTGTTCCAGTCCTTGGCTGGGACTCTCAGTCTGCTGGTGATACTGTAGAATATCCCATCTTTATCCCTCAAGGCCTTGTTGTCGGTCCCTACTCCATCAGTGATGGCGCCTCCATTAAACTGCCAGAACACAGTGACATGGTCGGGGTAGAATTCGGTGGCCACACACACCAGAGTCTTCTTCTTCTTCTTGTTTCTAGCCTCACACTCCTTCGTGGAGGGTGGAAGGACTTTCACTGTGGGTTCTTTGACATTGATGTTTGGGTCTGCAGGGAGGAAATAAAAGAAGGTTTAACCTTTAACAATCAATCAATGGCTCTGTTGGTTGTTGACATCACACCTGAACCATACATAAATGCCACCTATAAAATGGTCCTGTCTTTCTCCTTCTATAAAATGGTCCTGTCTTTCTCCTTCTATAAACTGGTCCTGTCTTTCTCCTTCTATAAACTGGTCCTGTCTTTCTCCTTCTATAAACTGGTCCTGTCTTTCTCCTTCTATAAACTGGTCCTGTCTTTCTCCTTCTATAAACTGGTCCTGTCTTTCTCCTTCTATAAACTGGTCCTGTCTTTCTCCTTCTATAAACTGGTCCTGTCTTTCTCCTTCTATAAACTGGTCCTGTCTTTCTCCTACCATAAACTGGTCCTGTCTTTCTCCTTCTATAAACTGGTCCTGTCTTTCTCCTTCTATAAACTGGTCCCGTCTTTCTCATTCTTGACAGTAACGTCAAGGCAACATGAACCACCAAATTCTGTGTCCAGACAAGCACATAACAACACAGCATTTCATTCAGCAGCTCAGAGTGAACCACTTTGTGACCAGCTGCCAAAGGCATTGTCAAGACCGTAGAACATGAAAGCTGTAACATGTGATTATCACAGTATTTTTACAGCACTCTTACGGTATCCTTACCCAGAACTGTTAGCTTCGTTCCCTCTCCAAAGTAGGCAGCATACCCACCAGAGCACACCACATACTCACAGACAGAAAACCAGGCTGATGCTAGCTAGCAAGTACTGTATTTCAAAGGGGGTAATACTGTATTTGCTGTAGTTTGTCTTTAGCAAAGGGGGTAATACTGTATTTCAAAGCATGTTTATGTCGACAGAGCTGAACTCACTTCCTCCGTTAGCTCTATTCACGGGACTGAAACAAACCTATGTATTTTCCCCCTCCTGAATATTTGCACGCTCAACTAATGTACCAAAGCGATCAACTAGAATTCAATCCATTATTACAAATTATTTCAATATTGTGTATAAATACTTTAAAGAGGCGAATCTCTTACCTAGAACAGTGAGTCTGGTTCCTGGACCAAACTCTGCCTTATCCGTGTTCCACAGAGAGACAGCATACTACACACGACAGGCTCTGGATCATGACCCAGTTCTGCCACAGTTCTACTACTTTCCTTGGTCTGAACTATTAAATGGTTTCTTCAAACTGATGTAACACCATATAGATTCATGCAAACCAACGTCTCGGGAGGAGGATTTTCAACATTCTTTTACACGTATCTATAAAAAAAAAATAGATCTGGTTCACACGTGTTTAGAAATAAGCCAAAGTCTCTGTCATGAACAGAGACATCTCTATATGGGTCGTACATCTATAAGCGTCTATGCACATTTAATCGTCAGGTTTCTCAGCCAGAAGTGTGAGTTTGGTGCCGCTGCTGAGGAATGCCCGGTTGTAGTTGACGCTGATTCACGGCTACAGAAAGATCCCTCCTGTCACCACTCTGGCAGAGTCTGGCTAAATACACCCTAATGTGCTGCTGTTACAATGGTTTTGGTGCTATTCTATGAAACATTTCTACATCACGAGATAAATGACACCTACAGCATCAGATCAAATCATCATCGTTGTTTTTTTTTGCCTTACCTTAGACGGTTGTTTTTTGCCTTACCTTAGACTGTTGTTTTTTGCCTTTCCTTAGACTGTTGTTTTTTGCCTTTCCTTAGACTGTTGTTTTTTGCCTTTCCTTAGACTGTTGTTTTTTGCCTTTCCTTAGACTGTTGTTTTTTGGTATTTTTTCTTCTTTAGGAGGTAGATCAGCTTTAATATTGTAGATGGATTGTAACTTCCATCAATGTAATTGTCTGCATCACTTTCAATCCCCCATATGTTTTTTTTCTCTCGCATATATATATATATATACATACATATCCTTAAAAAATATATATATTTCCCTTTATTACTTTCCAACCCCACCATCCCCTCCCTAATTGGAGTAAACTAGTGAACAACAATGCTTAGGCCTCTACTTCATGCTTATACATACTATATACATTTCATGGACACAGTCAATAATTATATTTTGTTTGTTTTTACTCCTGAACTTCCTCCGATCATTTTCGCATGTCTTACACTAGTTATCTTGTTGTACCTTAGACTGTTCCGTCTTGTTCTATTGCCATAGTAAGCCTGTGTGTTGAATCTCACCGCTCCTAACAGAGCTGATAACTAGAACCATGGGAGCTGTAGACTGGGTCTGGGCATGGAGCCAGACCACTTTATACCTCAATACCATGTTAGGGGAACATAACTGATGCTTTTACTGCCATCCAGTTACATTAAAATATACTCTCTTAGTTAAAAAAAATAACAGATTAAGATGTATAGTAAAATTATATGGTTTTATGTTGCAGAATATTTTACGTTTTGTCCATGCTATTCCCTTATGTACATTTGTACTAACATTCGGTAGTAGATTTTCTTACCCAAAACGGTGAGTTTGGTGCCGGCTCCAAAGTATGCTTCCGAGTATGAACACAGAGCGACGAGGCTGTATCATAAAGTATCCAGCTCTGACTGGGACTCTGGACTTTCTCAACCTTTGTTACTCTGTTACAAGGACATTCAAATACTCTTCACAGTAACTCAGCTACAGGTATCATCTAAATCATAACCAAATACATTATTTTGACTCTTTTTCTAATGAAATATAAGCGCTTTCCACCTACAGCAGTCATTAGGACACATTTCATGCCACATAAGATCAACTAAACACTGTAACCTACAGATTCTAGTCATGAGATTTAAAGGTGCACAAATCACATGTATTATTAATCCCAATCAGGTGTGAACATGATTTTATTTTGGTGTAATTTCTCACCTAGAACCGTTAACCTGGTTCCTCCACCGAAGTAAGCCTGGCCGACACCACCAGCACAGTGGATTTACTCAACCTTTATGTGACCACGTAAGGAGGACATTCAAAGACACTACACAGTCATTCTGTTACAGTACATTTCTCTAAAAATCATACAACCACATACATCATAACCACATAGATTACTGCACTTTTTTTGGTGTCATTTCTTACCTAGAACCGTTAACCCGGTTCCTCCACCGAAGTAAGCCTGGCCGGCACCACCAGCACAGTGGAACACTGCTCTAATATAGATATAGTCTCTAGCAAATGCTTTTGTCTAGAACTTTCCATCCCAATCATGACCTTTGATAACTCTATTCTCCTAATACCAACCAACACCATGTTCTTACCAGTTTAGAACACATATAGGGTGAGACAAACATACTATAATATAATACGATATCGAAACTCTCTTCTCACAAGTATGTTGTCTAACTCAAACTACACATAGGTCAAACATAGTATATGGATTACTTACCGAGAACTGTTAATTTGGTGCCTGCTCCAAAATATGCCTCATAGTTGGCACAGTGCACAGGCTTAACATCAAAAAGCATTGAGTGGAGTAACACTAGTGTGCAACTAATCTAATGTACTGAATCCACAATGAACTAAATCCTCACATCACTATACTACTAGACCACAAATAGAGACCCATTAGTTCTATCATGGTCAACATTCTCTTACCCAGAACAGTCAGTTTGGTTCCCGCTCCGAAGAACGCAGGATCATAGTTGTCACAGCGAAGACATACTGAGCAGTAATTATCCCAACCACTACTGCCTTGTTCTATGCATTTGGCATCAGAAATACTTTAGTAATACTTGCTTTTTTGTCAATCATCCATGTTTTTGTAAATAAATAATGTTCAAAATCATCAATTACATGATAAGGAAGTAGAAAGTATTTACCTAAAACAGTGAGTTTGGTTCCATTGCCAAAGAAGGCAGGTTGGGTTGAAGTCACAGTGTTTTCACAACAACCCTTTAGTTCAGCTTGACCACGGACATTTTATGATCCTCTTATTGGCAACGAAACATCTTCAGGGTTACATATTTATATATTATGAATCTTTAAGAAGTGAACTTACCTAAAACAGTGAGCTTTGTTCCATTTCCAAAGTAGGCCACATTTCCAGTGTCACATCGCTACTCTCCTATTCCAAAAATACCTCAGATATCTTTGTCATTCACCCTCGGGGGAATATGAACAGAGATACTCAGAGATACAGAGAACAGATAATACGTCAGATATCTTTGTCATTCACCCTCTAGGGAATATGAAAATCCTGTTCACTATTATTGAGCTCTTCAGCAGCATCTTTCCGGGCTCCTTAACAGTCTCCTCAATGTGTGTGAATGGGCCCCAGCCCTCTCCTGAATTGAAGTGAATGGGAGGAGGTTTTTTAATTGAAGTGAATGGAAGGAGGTTTTTATTTGAAAGTGAATGGGAGGAGATTTTGCATGGAAGTGAATGGGGGGAAGTTTTTGTATGGAAGTGAATGGGAGGAGGTTTTGTATGGAAATGAATGGGAGGAGGTTTTGTGTGGAAGTGAATGGGAGGAGGTTTTGTGTGGAAGTGAATGGGGGGAAGTTTTTGTATGGAAATGAATGTGATGAGATTTTTATACGGAAGTGAATGGGAGGAGGTTTTGTATGGAAGTGAATGGGATGTTTTTGAACGGAAGTGAATGGGAGGAGGTTCTTGTACAGAAATCAATAAGAGGAGGTTTTTATGTGGAAGTAAATGGGAGGATGTTCTGTATGGAAGTGAATGGGAAGAGATTTATGTACGGAAGTGAATGGGAGGATGTTCTGTATGGAAGTGAATGGGAGGATGTTCTGTATGGAAGTGAATGGGAAGAGATTTATGTACGGAAGTGAATGGGAGGAGGTTTTGTATGGAAGTGAATGGGACAATGTTTTTGTATGGAAGTGAATGATAAGAAGGTTTTTGTATGGAAGTGAATGGGACAAGGTTTTTGTATGGAAGTGAATGATAAGAAGGTTTTTGTATGGAAGTGAATGGGACAAGGTTTTTGTATGGAAGTGAATGATAAGAAGGTTTTTGTATGGAAGTGAATGGGAGGAGGTTTTTGTATGGAAGTGAATGAAAGGAGGTTTTTGTATGGAAGTGAATGGGATTAGGTTTTTGTACGGAAGTGAATGGGAGGAAACTTTTGTATGGAAGTGAATGGGAGGAGGTTTTTGTACGGCGTCTCTATGTGAATATATCACCGTGGCCCCCTGTCCCCACAGTGTTAGAGCATCACACAAAAACACTCATTCTCTCACGCACTTATTTTTCTTGACTCCTTCCCCCCACCCTTTCTCTCTCTCTCTATCTCTCTACCCATCTCTCCTTCTCAGTATCTGTCTGTATCAGCAGGTGTGTTGGTATGGGGGGTTACTGGAGTTGGATCCTGTTCCAAACTGACTGCTTTTATTTCTGTCAGCCGCACTAAGAAAAGCAGCAGGGAGGAAGTAGAAGGGAGGAAAGGAAGGGGACAGGTAATGTTTTGTTTCTGTTTCCTCCTAAAATGGAGTTGACGCCTCTCTAAGTCTCTAAGATGCCCCCCCCCCCCCCTCCCCTTTGCCTGACAACCCTCCCTCTCCCCCTTCCATGCAGTATCATGTGACAGTAACTGTCTGCCACAGAGCATGGCTGTCAACTCCCGGTCCTAAACTTGCAGTACCAGCTAACGTGATTGTAATTTCCATTTGATCATATCTGCTGTGGTAATAGTTTCATTATATTGTTCCATTTTGTTTGTAATAAAAGAAAACAGAAAGATGTAACATAAATCAGGGATTAATATGTATTTAGGGGGAATCTTAAATGTGTTCTCTTTTTGAATCATATCTCAAGTCATGGAATTTAATTGAATCCAGGAGAGTTTAGACTTCTGGATTGATTTATGTGTAATCCAACATTTAACCTCCAGAGGTCAGTGTATGATCATCTCTTAGAAACTTCTCCCTTTTTAATCGAAGAGTTTCATTTGATACAAGGGTAGGCCTACATACCAGGTACACCTGGATGACAGTCAGACAGTCAGAGAAACACCCATATACTGTTTGTTATATATATCTTTGAAACTGTAGAAGCACTGACTTGGCCTGCAAGTAAGAGGACACAGACTCTGCTGTACTGGTTGGCACCTGTACTCTCCTACCTCATAGGATCAGTTACCTGATGCCAAAACAATAACTAAAGGATGGTTTAATGTCAGGTTATAAGAACACAACACCATCAAATTAGAGATATCAACCACACTAGCTGAGCTACCCCCCCAGAGATATCAACCACACTAGCTGAACTACCCCCCCAGAGATATCAACCACACTAGCTGAACTACCCCCCACCCAGAGATATCTACCACACTAGCTGAACTACCCCCCCCCCCCCCAGAGATATCAACCACACTAGCTGAGCTACCCCCCCCTCCCACCCAGAGATATCAACCACACTAGCTGAACTACCCCCCCAGAGATATCAACCACACTAGCTGAGCTACCCCCCCCCTCCCACCCAGAGATATCAACCACACTAGCTGAACTACCCCCCCAGAGATATCAACCACACTAGCTGAACTACCCCCCCCCCAGAGATATCAACCACACTAGCTGAGCTAACCCCCACCCAGAGATATCAACCACACTAGCTGAACTACCCCCCCAGAGATATCAACCATACTAGCTGAACTCACCCCCCTAGAGATATCAACCACACAGCTGAACTACCCACCCCCCCAGAGATATCAACCTCACTAGCTGAACAACTCCCCCCAGAGATATCAACCACACCAGCTGAACTACCCCCCCAGAGATATCAACCACACTAGCTGAACTACTCCCCCCCAGATATATCAACCACACTAGCTGAACTACCCCCCCCCTAGAGATGTCAACCTCACTAGCTGAACAACTCCCCCCAGAGATATCAACCACACTAGCTGAACTACTCCCCCCCAGATATATCAACCACACTAGCTGAACTACCCCCCCCCCCAGAGATATCAACCACACTAGCTGAACTACCCCCCTCCCAGAGATATCAACCACACTAGCTGAACTACCCCCCTCCCAGAGATATCAACCACACTAGCTGAACTAACCCCCCCCCCCCAGAGACATCAACCACACTGGCTGAAATAACCCCCCCCCCCCCCCCAGAGATATCAACCACACTAGCTGAACTACTCCCCCCCAGAGATATCAACCACGCTAGCTGAAATACCCCCCCTAGAGATATCAACCACACTAGCTGAACTACCCCCCCAGAGATATCAACCACACTAGCTGAACTACCCCCCCAGAGATATCAACCACACCAGCTGAACTACCCCCCCAGAGATATCAACCACACTAGCTGAACTACCCACCCCCCCCAGAGATATCAACCACACTAGCTGAACTACCCCCCCAGAGATATCAACCACACTAGCTGAACCCCCCCCCCCCCCTGAGAGATATCAACCATACTAGCTGAACTACCCCCCCCCCCAGAGATATCAACCACACTAGCTGAA
>NW_028165377.1:0-142782 GCF_964263955.1 Coregonus lavaretus | reverse complement strand
AGTTGTGCCTAGGGGGGCATATTGGGGAGGGAATGCTGTCACCTCCAGGTAGGTGTTTGTCCCCCTGTGTGCTGAGGGTGTCAGGTTCTTGTCCAGTTCTGGCATTTAGGTCGCCACAGACTAGTACATGGAAATGATTGATTGTCTCTCCCTCTGTCTCTCTCTCTCTCTCTCTCTCTCTCCCTCCAGGTACTGGCTGAAAGGCCCCAAGGCTGGCACCAAGGAGGTCATCATGAGCAATATGCCTGGTTACCCTGACAACATCCGTCTTAGCGACCGTGGAACCTTCCTGGTTGGCATAACGACCACACGCTTCAGGAAGCTCATGCCTCCATTCCTGGACCTGATTGGTCCGTACCCAGCGGTCAAACGCTTTCTGGCTAAGGTTAGTTTCACCTTCATCATCATCATCATCATTCTGTGTTGTGAACAGTGTTAATGATTAGTGTTGTAAGGCTCTAGTCTTCATGGGTTTTTGTTCATATATCTGGCAGCTACATAGCAGAGCCATGGTATTATATACAGTGGGGTCTTTCACATGACTGCCAATGTCCAAGAGAATGACACAACGCTGAAACCTCTCTCCCACGCCCCTGTGTGTATCAGGGGGTTAGGGGTGTGTATCAGGGGGTTAGGGTTAGGGGTGTGTATCGGGGGTTAGGGGTGTGTATCAGGGGGTTAGGGGTGTGTATCAGGGGGTTAGGGTTAGGGGTGTGTATCAGGGGGTTAGGGGTGTGTGTCAGGGGGTTAGGGTTAGGGGTGTGTATCAGGGGGTTAGGGGTGTGTGTCAGGGGGTTAGGGTTAGGGGTGTGTATCGGGGGGTTAGGGGTGTGTATCAGGGGGTTAGGGGTGTGTATCAGGGGGTTAGGGGTGTGTGTCAGGGGGTTAGGGGTGTGTATCAGGGGGTTAGGGGTGTGTATCGGGGGTTAGGGGTGTGTATCAGGGGGTTAGGGGTGTGTATCAGGGGGTTAGGGGTGTGTATCAGGGGGTTAGGGGTGTGTATCAGGGGGTTAGGGTTAGGGGTGTGTGTCAGGGGGTTAGGGGTGTGTGTCAGGGGGTTAGGGGTGTGTATCAGGGGGTTAGGGGTGTGTGTCAGGGGGTTAGGGTTAGGGGTGTGTGTCAGGGGGTTAGGGTTAGGGGTGTGTATCAGGGGGTTAGGGGTGTGTATCAGGGGGTTAGGGTTAGGGGTGTGTGTCAGGGGGTTAGGGGTGTGTATCGGGGGTTAGGGGTGTGTGTCAGGGGGTTAGGGGTGTGTATCAGGGGGTTAGGGGTGTGTATCAGGGGGTTAGGGGTGTGTGTCAGGGGGTTAGGGTTAGGGGTGTGTATCAGGGGGTTAGGGGTGTGTATCAGGGGGTTAGGGGTGTGTATCAGGGGGTTAGGGGTGTGTATCAGGGGGTTAGGGGTGTGTATCAGGGGGTTAGGGGTGTGTATCAGGGGGTTAGGGGTGTGTATCAGGGGGTTAGGGGTGTGTGTCAGGGGGTTAGGGGTGTGTATCAGGGGGTTAGGGGTGTGTATCAGGGGGTTAGGGGTGTGTATCGGGGGTTAGGGGTGTGTATCAGGGGGTTAGGGGTGTGTGTCAGGGGGTTAGGGTTAGGGGTGTGTATCAGGGGGTTAGGGGTGTGTGTCAGGGGGTTAGGGGTGTGTATCAGGGGGTTAGGGGTGTGTGTCAGGGGGTTAGGGGTGTGTGTCAGGGGGTTAGGGGTGTGTATCAGGGGGTTAGGGGTGTGTATCAGGGGGTTAGGGGTGTGTGTCAGGGGGTTAGGGGTGTGTATCAGGGGGTTAGGGGTGTGTATCAGGGGGTTAGGGGTGTGTATCAGGGGGTTAGGGGTGTGTGTCAGGGGGTTAGGGGTGTGTATCAGGGGGTTAGGGGTGTGTATCAGGGGGTTAGGGGTGTGTATCAGGGGGTTAGGGGTGTGTATCAGGGGGTTAGGGGTGTGTGTCAGGGGGTTAGGGGTGTGTGTCAGGGGGTTAGGGGTGTGTATCAGGGGGTTAGGGGTGTGTGTCAGGGGGTTAGGGGTGTGTATCAGGGGGTTAGGGGTGTGTATCGGGGGTTAGGGGTGTGTATCAGGGGGTTAGGGGTGTGTATCAGGGGGTTAGGGGTGTGTATCAGGGGGTTAGGGGTGTGTATCAGGGGGTTAGGGGTGTGTATCAGGGGGTTAGGGGTGTGTATCGGGGGTTAGGGGTGTGTATCAGGGGGTTAGGGGTGTGTATCAGGGGGTTAGGGGTGTGTATCAGGGGGTTAGGGGTGTGTATCAGGGGGTTAGGGGTGTGTATCAGGGGGTTAGGGGTGTGTGTCAGGGGGTTAGGGGTGTGTATCAGGGGGTTAGGGGTGTGTATCAGGGGGTTAGGGGTGTGTATCAGGGGGTTAGGGGTGTGTGTCAGGGGGTTAGGGGTGTGTATCAGGGGGTTAGGGGTGTGTATCGGGGGTTAGGGGTGTGTATCAGGGGGTTAGGGGTGTGTATCAGGGGGTTAGGGGTGTGTATCAGGGGGTTAGGGGTGTGTATCAGGGGGTTAGGGGTGTGTATCAGGGGGTTAGGGGTGTGTATCGGGGGTTAGGGGTGTGTATCAGGGGGTTAGGGGTGTGTATCAGGGGGTTAGGGGTGTGTATCAGGGGGTTAGGGGTGTGTATCAGGGGGTTAGGGGTGTGTATCAGGGGGTTAGGGGTGTGTGTCAGGGGGTTAGGGGTGTGTATCAGGGGGTTAGGGGTGTGTATCGGGGGTTAGGGGTGTGTATCAGGGGGTTAGGGGTGTGTATCAGGGGGTTAGGGTTAGGGGTGTGTATGGGGGTTAGGGTTAGGGGTGTGTGTCAGGGGGTTATGGGTGTGTATCAGGGGGTTAGGGGTGTGTGTCAGGGGGTTAGGGGTGTGTATCAGGGGGTTAGGGGTGTGTATCAGGGGGTTAGGGGTGTGTATCAGGGGGTTAGGGGTGTGTATCAGGGGGTTAGGGGTGTGTGTCAGGGGGTTAGGGGTGTGTATCAGGGGGTTAGGGGTGTGTATCAGGGGGTTAGGGGTGTGTATCAGGGGGTTAGGGTTAGGGGTGTGTATCAGGGGGTTAGGGGTGTGTATCAGGGGGTTAGGGGTGTGTATCAGGGGGTTAGGGGTGTGTATCAGGGGGTTAGGGGTGTGTGTCAGGGGGTTAGGGGTGTGTGTCAGGGGGTTAGGGGTGTGTATCAGGGGGTTAGGGGTGTGTATCAGGGGGTTAGGGGTGTGTATCAGGGGGTTAGGGGTGTGTGTCAGGGGTTTAGGGGTGTGTATCAGGGGGTTAGGGTTAGGGGTGTGTATCAGGGGGTTAGGGGTGTGTGTCAGGGGGTTAGGGGTGTGTATCAGGGGGTTAGGGGTGTGTATCAGGGGGTTAGGGGTGTGTATCAGGGGGTTAGGGGTGTGTATCAGGGGGTTAGGGTTAGGGGTGTGTATCAGGGGGTTAGGGGTGTGTATCAGGGGGTTAGGGGTGTGTATCAGGGGGTTAGGGGTGTGTATCAGGGGGTTAGGGGTGCGTATCAGGGGGTTAGGGGTGCGTGTCAGGGGGTTAGGGGTGTGTATCAGGGGGTTAGGGGTGTGTATCAGGGGGTTAGGGGTGTGTGTCAGGGGGTTAGGGGTGTGTATCAGGGGGTTAGGGGTGTGTATCAGGGGGTTAGGGGTGTGTATCAGGGGGTTAGGGGTGTGTGTCAGGGGGTTAGGGGTGTGTATCAGGGGGTTAGGGGTGTGTATCAGGGGGTTAGGGGTGTGTGTCAGGGGGTTAGGGGTGTGTATCAGGGGGTTAGGGGTGTGTATCAGGGGGTTAGGGGTGTGTGTCAGGGGGTTAGGGGTGTGTATCAGGGGGTTAGGGTTAGGGGTGTGTATCAGGGGGTTAGGGTTAGGGGTGTGTATCAGGGGGTTAGGGGTGTGTATCAGGGGGTTAGGGGTGTGTATCAGGGGGTTAGGGGTGTGTGTCAGGGGGTTAGGGGTGTGTGTCAGGGGGTTAGGGGTGTGTATCAGGGGGTTAGGGGTGTGTATCAGGGGGTTAGGGGTGTGTATCAGGGGGTTAGGGGTGTGTGTCAGGGGGTTAGGGGTGTGTATCAGGGGGTTAGGTGTGTGTCAGGGGGTTAGGGGTGTGTATCAGGGGGTTAGGGGTGTGTATCAGGGGGTTAGGGGTGTGTATCAGGGGGTTAGGGGTGTGTATCAGGGGGTTAGGGGTGTGTATCAGGGGGTTAGGGGTGTGTGTCAGGGGGTTAGGGGTGTGTATCAGGGGGTTAGGGGTGTGTATCGGGGGTTAGGGGTGTGTATCGGGGGTTAGGGGTGTGTATCAGGGGGTTAGGGGTGTGTGTCAGGGGGTTAGGGGTGTGTATCAGGGGGTTAGGGGTGTGTATCAGGGGGTTAGGGTTAGGGGTGTGTATCAGGGGGTTAGGGGTGTGTATCAGGGGGTTAGGGGTGTGTATCAGGGGGTTAGGGGTGTGTATCAGGGGGTTAGGGGTGTGTATCAGGGGGTTAGGGGTGTGTGTCAGGGGGTTAGGGTTAGGGGTGTGTATCAGGGGGTTAGGGGTGTGTATCAGGGGGTTAGGGGTGTGTGTCAGGGGGTTAGGGTTAGGGGTGCGTATCAGGGGGTTATGGGTGTGTATCAGGGGGTTAGGGGTGTGTGTCAGGGTGTTAGGGGTGTGTATCAGGGGGTTAGGGGTGTGTATCAGGGGGTTAGGGGTGTGTATCAGGGGGTTAGGGGTGTGTGTCAGGGGGTTAGGGTTAGGGGTGTGTATCAGGGGGTTAGGGGTGTGTATCAGGGGGTTAGGGTTAGGGGTGTGTGTCAGGGGGTTAGGGGTGTGTGTCAGGGGGTTAGGGGTGTGTGTCAGGGGGTTAGGGTTAGGGGTGTGTGTCAGGGGGTTAGGGTTAGGGGTGTGTATCAGGGGGTTAGGGGTGTGTATCAGGGGGTTAGGGGTGTGTATCAGGGGGTTAGGGTTAGGGGTGTGTATCAGGGGGTTAGGGGTGTGTGTCAGGGGGTTAGGGGTGTGTATCAGGGGGTTAGGGGTGTGTATCAGGGGGTTAGGGTTAGGGGTGTGTATCAGGGGGTTAGGGGTGTGTGTCAGGGGGTTAGGGTTAGGGGTGTGTATCAGGGGGTTAGGGGTGTGTGTCAGGGGGTTAGGGGTGTGTATCAGGGGGTTAGGGGTGTGTGTCAGGGGGTTAGGGGTGTGTATCAGGGGGTTAGGGGTGTGTATCAGGGGGTTAGGGGTGTGTATCAGGGGGTTAGGGGTGTGTATCAGGGGGTTAGGGTTAGGGGTGTGTATCAGGGGGTTAGGGGTGTGTATCAGGGGGTTAGGGGTGTGTATCAGGGGGTTAGGGGTGCGTATCAGGGGGTTAGGGGTGCGTGTCAGGGGGTTAGGGGTGTGTATCAGGGGGTTAGGGGTGTGTATCAGGGGGTTAGGGGTGTGTGTCAGGGGGTTAGGGGTGTGTATCAGGGGGTTAGGGGTGTGTATCAGGGGGTTAGGGGTGTGTATCAGGGGGTTAGGGGTGTGTATCAGGGGGTTAGGGGTGTGTGTCAGGGGGTTAGGGGTGTGTATCAGGGGGTTAGGGGTGTGTGTCAGGGGGTTAGGGGTGTGTATCAGGGGGTTAGGGGTGTGTGTCAGGGGGTTAGGGGTGTGTATCAGGGGGTTAGGGGTGTGTATCAGGGGGTTAGGGGTGTGTATCAGGGGGTTAGGGGTGTGTATCAGGGGGTTAGGGGTGTGTATCAGGGGGTTAGGGGTGTGTATCAGGGGGTTAGGGGTGTGTATCAGGGGGTTAGGGTTAGGGGTGTGTATCAGGGGGTTAGGGGTGTGTATCAGGGGGTTAGGGGTGTGTATCAGGGGGTTAGGGGTGTGTATCAGGGGGTTAGGGGTGTGTGTCAGGGGGTTAGGGGTGTGTGTCAGGGGGTTAGGGGTGTGTATCAGGGGGTTAGGGGTGTGTATCAGGGGGTTAGGGGTGTGTATCAGGGGGTTAGGGTTAGGGGTGTGTATCAGGGGGTTAGGGGTGTGTGTCAGGGGGTTAGGGGTGTGTATCAGGGGGTTAGGGGTGTGTATCAGGGGGTTAGGGTTAGGGGTGTGTATCAGGGGGTTAGGGGTTTGTGTCAGGGGGTTAGGGGTGTGTATCAGGTGGTTAGGGGTGTGTGTCAGGGGGTTAGGGGTGTGTATCAGGGGGTTAGGGGTGTGTGTCAGGGGGTTAGGGTTAGGGGTGTGTATCAGGGGGTTAGGGGTGTGTGTCAGGGGGTTAGGGGTGTGTATCAGGGGGTTAGGGGTGTGTATCAGGGGGTTAGGGGTGTGTATCAGGGGGTTAGGGGTGTGTATCAGGGGGTTAGGGTTAGGGGTGTGTATCAGGGGGTTAGGGGTGTGTATCAGGGGGTTAGGGGTGTGTATCAGGGGGTTAGGGGTGTGTATCAGGGGGTTAGGGGTGCGTATCAGAGGGTTAAGGGTGCGTGTCAGGGGGTTAGGGGTGTGTATCAGGGGGTTAGGGGTGTGTATCAGGGGGTTAGGGGTGTGTGTCAGGGGGTTAGGGGTGTGTATCAGGGGGTTAGGGGTGTGTATCAGGGGGTTAGGGGTGTGTATCAGGGGGTTAGGGGTGTGTATCAGGGGGTTAGGGGTGTGTGTCAGGGGGTTAGGGGTGTGTATCAGGGGGTTAGGGGTGTGTGTCAGGGGGTTAGGGGTGTGTATCGGGGGGTTAGGGGTGTGTATCAGGGGGTTAGGGGTGTGTATCAGGGGGTTAGGGTTAGGGGTGTGTGTCAGGGGGTTAGGGGTGTGTATCAGGGGGTTAGGGGTGTGTATCAGGGGGTTAGGGGTGTGTGTCAGGGGTTTAGGGGTGTGTATCAGGGGGTTAGGGTTAGGGGTGTGTATCAGGGGGTTAGGGGTGTGTGTCAGGGGGTTAGGGGTGTGTATCAGGGGGTTAGGGGTGTGTGTCAGGGGGTTAGGGTTAGGGGTGTGTATCAGGGGGTTAGGGGTGTGTGTCAGGGGGTTAGGGGTGTGTATCAGGGGGTTAGGGGTGTGTATCAGGGGGTTAGGGGTGTGTGTCAGGGGGTTAGGGTTAGGGGTGTGTATCAGGGGGTTAGGGGTGTGTGTCAGGGGGTTAGGGGTGTGTATCAGGGGGTTAGGGGTGTGTATCAGGGGGTTAGGGGTGTGTATCAGGGGGTTAGGGGTGTGTATCAGGGGGTTAGGGTTAGGGGTGTGTATCAGGGGGTTAGGGGTGTGTATCAGGGGGTTAGGGGTGTGTATCAGGGGGTTAGGGGTGTGTATCAGGGGGTTAGGGGTGCGTATCAGAGGGTTAAGGGTGCGTGTCAGGGGGTTAGGGGTGTGTATCAGGGGGTTAGGGGTGTGTATCAGGGGGTTAGTGGTGTGTGTCAGGGGGTTAGGGGTGTGTATCAGGGGGTTAGGGGTGTGTATCAGGGGGTTAGGGGTGTGTATCAGGGGGTTAGGGGTGTGTATCAGGGGGTTAGGGGTGTGTGTCAGGGGGTTAGGGGTGTGTATCAGGGGGTTAGGGGTGTGTGTCAGGGGGTTAGGGGTGTGTATCAGGGGGTTAGGGGTGTGTATCAGGGGGTTAGGGGTGTGTATCAGGGGGTTAGGGTTAGGGGTGTGTGTCAGGGGGTTAGGGGTGTGTATCAGGGGGTTAGGGGTGTGTATCAGGGGGTTAGGGGTGTGTGTCAGGGGTTTAGGGGTGTGTATCAGGGGGTTAGGGTTAGGGGTGTGTATCAGGGGGTTAGGGGTGTGTGTCAGGGGGTTAGGGGTGTGTATCAGGGGGTTAGGGGTGTGTATCAGGGGGTTAGGGGTGTGTATCAGGGGGTTAGGGGTGTGTATCAGGGGGTTAGGGGTGTGTATCAGGGGGTTAGGGTTAGGGGTGTGTATCAGGGGGTTAGGGGTGTGTATCAGGGGGTTAGGGGTGTGTATCAGGGGGTTAGGGGTGTGTATCAGGGGGTTAGGGGTGTGTATCAGGGGGTTAGGGGTGTGTATCAGGGGGTTAGGGGTGCGTATCAGGGGGTTAGGGGTGCGTGTCAGGGGGTTAGGGGTGTGTATCAGGGGGTTAGGGGTGTGTATCAGGGGGTTAGGGGTGTGTGTCAGGGGGTTAGGGGTGTGTATCAGGGGGTTAGGGGTGTGTATCAGGGGGTTAGGGGTGTGTATCAGGGGGTTAGGGGTGTGTATCAGGGGGTTAGGGGTGTGTGTCAGGGGGTTAGGGGTGTGTATCAGGGGGTTAGGGGTGTGTGTCAGGGGGTTAGGGGTGTGTATCAGGGGGTTAGGGGTGTGTATCAGGGGGTTAGGGGTGTGTGTCAGGGGGTTAGGGGTGTGTATCAGGGGGTTAGGGTTAGGGGTGTGTATCAGGGGGTTAGGGTTAGGGGTGTGTATCAGGGGGTTAGGGGTGTGTATCAGGGGGTTAGGGGTGTGTATCAGGGGGTTAGGGGTGTGTGTCAGGGGGTTAGGGGTGTGTGTCAGGGGGTTAGGGGTGTGTATCAGGGGGTTAGGGGTGTGTATCAGGGGGTTAGGGGTGTGTATCAGGGGGTTAGGGGTGTGTGTCAGGGGGTTAGGGGTGTGTATCAGGGGGTTAGGTGTGTGTCAGGGGGTTAGGGGTGTGTATCAGGGGGTTAGGGGTGTGTATCAGGGGGTTAGGGGTGTGTATCAGGGGGTTAGGGGTGTGTATCAGGGGGTTAGGGGTGTGTATCAGGGGGTAGGGGTGTGTGTCAGGGGGTTAGGGGTGTGTATCAGGGGGTTAGGGGTGTGTATCAGGGGGTTAGGGGTGTGTATCAGGGGGTTAGGGGTGTGTGTCAGGGGGTTAGGGTTAGGGGTGTGTATCAGGGGGTTAGGGGTGTGTATCAGGGGGTTAGGGGTGTGTGTCAGGGGGTTAGGGTTAGGGGTGTGTATCAGGGGGTTAGGGGTGTGTATCAGGGGGTTAGGGGTGTGTGTCAGGGGGTTAGGGGTGTGTATCAGGGGGTTAGGGGTGTGTGTCAGGGGGTTAGGGTTAGCGGTGTGTATCAGGGGGTTAGGGGTGTGTGTCATGGGGTTAGGGTTAGGGGTGTGTATCAGGGGGTTAGGGTTAGCGGTGTGTATCAGGGGGTTAGGGGTGTGTGTCAGGGGGTTATGGGTGTGTGTCAGGGGGTTAGGGGTGTGTGTCAGGGGGTTATGGGTGTGTGTCAGGGGGTTAGGGGTGTGTATCAGGGGGTTAGGGGTGTGTGTCAGGGGGTTAGGGGTGTGTATCAGGGGGTTAGGGGTGTGTATCAGGGGGTTAGGGGTGTGTGTCAGGGGGTTAGGGGTGTGTATCAGGGGGTTAGGGGTGTGTGTCAGGGGGTTAGGGGTGTGTATCAGGGGGTTAGGGGTGTGTGTCAGGGGGTTAGGGTTAGGGGTGTGTATCAGGGGGTTAGGGGTGTGTATCAGGGGGTTAGGGGTGTGTATCAGGGGGTTAGGGGTGTGTGTCAGGGGGTTAGGGGTGTGTATCAGGGGGTTAGGGGTGTGTATCGGGGGGTTAGGGGTGTGTATCAGGGGGTTAGGGGTGTGTATCAGGGGGTTAGGGGTGTGTATCGGGGGGTTAGGGGTGTGTATCAGGGGGTTAGGGGTGTGTATCAGGGGGTTAGGGGTGTGTATCAGGGGGTTAGGGGTGTGTATCAGGGGGTTAGGGGTGTGTATCAGGGGGTTAGGGTTAGGGGTGTGTGTCAGGGGGTTAGGGGTGTGTATCAGGGGGTTAGGGGTGTGTGTCAGGGGGTTAGGGTTAGGGGTGTGTATCAGGGGGTTAGGGGTGTGTATCAGGGGGTTAGGGGTGTGTGTCAGGGGGTTAGGGTTAGGGGTGTGTATCAGGGGGTTAGGGGTGTGTATCAGGGGGTTAGGGGTGTGTGTCAGGGGGTTAGGGGTGTGTATCAGGGGGTTAGGGGTGTGTGTCAGGGGGTTAGGGGTGTGTATCAGGGGGTTAGGGGTGTGTATCAGGGGGTTAGGGGTGTGTGTCAGGGGGTTAGGGTTAGGGGTGTGTGTCAGGGGGTTAGGGTTAGGGGTGTGTATCAGGGGGTTAGGGGTGTGTGTCAGGGGGTTAGGGGTGTGTATCAGGGGGTTAGGGGTGTGTATCAGGGGGTTAGGGGTGTGTGTCAGGGGGTTAGGGTTAGGGGTGTGTGTCAGGGGGTTAGGGTTAGGGGTGTGTGTCAGGGGGTTAGGGGTGTGTGTCAGGGGGTTAGGGTTAGGGGTGTGTATCAGGGGGTTAGGGGTGTGTATCAGGGGGTTAGGGGTGTGTATCAGGGGTTAGGGTTAGGGGTGTGTATCAGGGGGTTAGGGGTGTGTGTCAGGGGGTTAGGGGTGTATATCAGGGGGTTAGGGGTGTGTGTCAGGGGGTTAGGGGTGTGTATCAGGGGGTTAGGGGTGTGTATCAGGGGGTTAGGGGTGTGTGTCAGGGGGTTAGGGGTGTGTATCAGGGGGTTAGGGGTGTGTGTCAGGGGGTTAGGGGTGTGTATCAGGGGGTTAGGGGTGTGTATCAGGGGGTTAGGGGTGTGTATCAGGGGGTTAGGGGTGTGTGTCAGGGGGTTAGGGTTAGCGGTGTGTATCAGGGGGTTAGGGGTGTGTGTCAGGGGGTTAGGGTTAGGGGTGTGTATCAGGGGGTTAGGGTTAGGGGTGTGTATCAGGGGGTTAGGGGTGTGTGTCAGGGGGTTAGGTGTGTGTGTCAGGGGGTTATGGGTGTGTGTCAGGGGGTTAGGGTTAGGGGTGTGTGTCAGGGGGTTAGGGGTGTGTATCAGGGGGTTAGGGGTGTGTATCAGGGGGTTAGGGGTGTGTATCAGGGGGTTCGGGGTGTGTATCAGGGGGTTAGGGGTGTGTGTCAGGGGGTTAGGGGTGTGTATCAGGGGGTTAGGGGTGTGTATCAGGGGGTTAGGGGTGTGTGTCAGGGGGTTATGGGTGTGTGTCAGGGGGTTAGGGTTAGGGGTGTGTATCAGGGGGTTAGGGGTGTGTGTCAGGGGGTTAGGGGTGTGTATCAGGGGGTTAGGGGTGTGTATCAGGGGGTTAGGGGTGTGTATCAGGGGGTTAGGGTTAGGGGTGTGTATCAGGGGGTTAGGCGTGTGTATCAGGGGGTTAGGGGTGTGTATCAGGGGGTTAGGGTTAGGGGTGTGTGTCAGGGGGTTAGGGGTGTGTATCAGGGGGTTAGGGTTAGGGGTGTGTATCAGGGGGTTAGGGTTAGGGGTGTGTATCAGGGGGTTAGGGGTGTGTGTCAGGGGGTTAGGGGTGTGTATCAGGGGGTTAGGGGTGTGTATCAGGGGGTTAGGGGTGTGTGTAGGGGGTTAGGGGTGTGTATCAGGGGGTTAGGGTTAGGGGTGTGTATCAGGGGGTTAGGGTTAGGGGTGTGTATCAGGGGGTTAGGGGTGTGTGTCAGGGGGTTAGGGGTGTGTATCAGGGGGTTAGGGGTGTGTATCGGGGGGTTAGGGGTGTGTATCAGGGGGTTAGGGTTAGGGGTGTGTATCAGGGGGTTAGGGGTGTGTATCAGGGGGTTAGGGGTGTGTATCAGGGGGTTAGGGGTGTGTATCAGGGGGTTAGGGGTGTGTATCAGGGGGTTAGGGGTGTGTATCAGGGGGTTAGGGGTGTGTATCAGGGGGTTAGGGGTGTGTATCAGGGGGTTAGGGTTAGGGGTGTGTGTCAGGGGGTTAGGGGTGTGTGTCAGGGGGTTAGGGGTGTGTGTCAGGGGGTTAGGGGTGTGTGTCAGGGGGTTAGGGGTGTGTATCAGGGGGTTAGGGGTGTGTATCAGGGGGTTAGGGGTGTGTATCAGGGGGTTAGGGGTGTGTATCAGGGGGTTAGGGGTGTGTATCAGGGGGTTAGGGGTGTGTATCAGGGGGTTATGGGTGTGTGTCAGGGGGTTAGGGTTAGGGGTGTGTATCAGGGGGTTAGGTGTGTGTGTCAGGGGGTTAGGGGTGTGTATCAGGGGGTTAGGGGTGTGTGTCAGGGGGTTAGGGGTGTGTGTCAGGGGGTTAGGGGTGTGTATCAGGGGGTTAGGGGTGTGTATCAGGGGGTTAGGGGTGTGTGTCAGGGGGTTAGGGTTAGGGGTGTGTATCAGGGGGTTAGGGGTGTGTGTCAGGGGGTTAGGGGTGTGTGTCAGGGGGTTAGGGGTGTGTATCAGGGGGTTAGGGGTGTGTGTCAGGGGGTTAGGGTTAGGGGTGTGTGTCAGGGGGTTAGGGGTGTGTATCAGGGGGTTAGGGGTGTGTGTCAGGGGGTTAGGGGTGTGTATCAGGGGGTTAGGGGTGTGTGTCATGGGGTTAGGGGTGTGTATCAGGGGGTTAGGGGTGTGTGTCAGGGGGTTAGGGTTAGGGGTGTGTGTCAGGGGGTTAGGGGTGTGTATCATGGGGTTAGGGTTAGGGGTGTGTGTCAGGGGGTTAGGGGTGTGTGTCAGGGGGTTAGGGGTGTGTATCAGGGGGTTAGGGGTGTGTGTCAGGGGGTTAGGGGTGTGTATCAGGGGGTTAGGGGTGTGTGTCAGGGGGTTAGGGTTAGGGGTGTGTGTCAGGGGGTTAGGGGTGTGTGTCAGGGGGTTAGGGGTGTGTATCAGGGGGTTAGGGGTGTGTGTCAGGGGGTTAGGGGTGTGTATCAGGGGGTTAGGGGTGTGTGTCAGGGGGTTAGGGTTAGGGGTGTGTGTCAGGGGGTTAGGGGTGTGTATCAGGGGGTTAGGGGTGTGTATCAGGGGGTTAGGGTTAGGGGTGTGTATCAGGGGGTTAGGGGTGTGTGTCAGGGGGTTAGGGGTGTGTATCAGGGGGTTAGGGGTGTGTGTCAGGGGGTTAGGGGTGTGTATCAGGGGGTTAGGGGTGTGTGTCAGGGGGTTAGGGGTGTGTATCAGGGGGTTATGGGTGTGTATCAGGGGGTTAGGGGTGTGTGTCAGGGGGTTAGGGTTAGGGGTGTGTATCAGGGGGTTAGGGGTGTGTGTCAGGGGGTTAGGGGTGTGTATCAGGGGGTTAGGGGTGTGTGTCAGGGGGTTAGGGTTAGGGGTGTGTATCAGGGGGTTAGGGGTGTGTATCAGGGGGTTAGGGGTGTGTGTCAGGGGGTTAGGGGTGTGTATCAGGGGGTTAGGGGTGTGTATCAGGGGGTTAGGGGTGTGTATCAGGGGGTTAGGGGTGTGTATCAGGGGGTTAGGGGTGTGTGTCAGGGGGTTAGGGGTGTGTATCAGGGGGTTAGGGGTGTGTGTCAGGGGGTTAGGGGTGTGTATCAGGGGGTTAGGGGTGTGTGTCAGGGGGTTAGGGGTGTGTGTCAGGGGGTTAGGGGTGTGTATCAGGGGGTTAGGGGTGTGTATCAGGGGGTTAGGGGTGTGTGTCAGGGGGTTAGGGGTGTGTATCAGGGGGTTAGGGGTGTGTGTCAGGGGGTTAGGGGTGTGTGTCAGGGGGTTAGGGGTGTGTATCAGGGGGTTAGGGGTGTGTGTCAGGGGGTTAGGGATGTGTGTCAGGGGGTTAGGGGTGTGTATCAGGGGGTTAGGGGTGTGTGTCAGGGGGTTAGGGGTGTGTATCAGGGGGTTAGGGGTGTGTGTCAGGGGGTTAGGGTTAGGGGTGTGTGTCAGGGGGTTAGGGGTGTGTATCAGGGGGTTAGGGGTGTGTATCAGGGGGTTAGGGGTGTGTATCAGGGGGTTAGGGGTGTGTGTCAGGGGGTTAGGGGTGTGTATCAGGGGGTTAGGGGTGTGTGTCAGGGGGTTAGGGGTGTGTATCAGGGGGTTATGGGTGTGTATCAGGGGGTTAGGGGTGTGTATCAGGGGGTTAGGGGTGTGTATCAGGGGGTTAGGGGTGTGTATCAGGGGGTTAGGGGTGTGTGTCAGGGGGTTAGGGGTGTGTATCAGGGGGTTAGGGGTGTGTATCAGGGGGTTAGGGTTAGGGGTGTGTATCAGGGGGTTAGGGGTGTGTATCAGGGGGTTAGGGGTGTGTATCAGGGGGTTAGGGGTGTGTATCAGGGGGTTAGGGGTGTGTATCAGGGGGTTAGGGGTGTGTATCAGGGGGTTAGGGGTGTGTGTCAGGGGGTTAGGGGTGTGTATCAGGGGGTTAGGGGTGTGTGTCAGGGGGTTAGGGGTGTGTATCAGGGGGTTATGGGTGTGTATCAGGGGGTTAGGGGTGTGTATCAGGGGGTTAGGGGTGTGTATCAGGGGGTTAGGGGTGTGTATCAGGGGGTTAGGGGTGTGTGTCAGGGGGTTAGGGGTGTGTATCAGGGGGTTAGGGGTGTGTATCAGGGGGTTAGGGTTAGGAGTGTGTGTCAGGGGGTTAGGGGTGTGTATCAGGGGGTTAGGGGTGTGTGTCAGGGGGTTAGGGGTGTGTATCAGGGGGTTAGGGGTGTGTATCAGGGGGTTAGGGGTGTGTATCAGGGGGTTAGGGTTAGGGGTGTGTGTCAGGGGGTTAGGGGTGTGTGTCAGGGGGTTAGGGGTGTGTGTCAGGGGGTTAGGGGTGTGTGTCAGGGGGTTAGGGGTGTGTATCAGGGGGTTAGGGTTAGGGGTGTGTATCAGGGGGTTAGGGGTGTGTATCAGGGGGTTAGGGGTGTGTATCAGGGGGTTAGGGGTGTGTATCAGGGGGTTAGGGGTGTGTATCAGGGGGTTAGGGGTGTGTGTCAGGGAGTTAGGGGTGTGTATCAGGGGGTTAGGGGTGTGTGTCAGGGGGTTAGGGTTAGGGGTGTGTGTCAGGGGGTTAGGGGTGTGTGTCAGGGGGTTAGGGTTAGGGGTGTGTATCAGGGGGTTAGGGGTGTGTGTCAGGGGGTTAGGGGTGTGTATCAGGGGGTTAGGGGTGTGTATCACGGGGTTAGGGGTGTGTATCGGGGGTTAGGGGTGTGTATCAGGGGGTTAGGGGTGTGTATCAGGGGGTTATGGGTGTGTATCAGGGGGTTAGGGGTGTGTATCAGGGGGTTAGGGGTGTGTATCAGGGGGTTAGGGGTGTGTATCAGGGGGTTAGGGGTGTGTATCAGGGGGTTAGGGGTGTGTGTCAGGGGGTTAGGGGTGTGTATCAGGGGGTTAGGGGTGTGTGTCAGGGGGTTAGGGGTGTGTATCAGGGGGTTTGGGTTAGGGGTGTGTGTCAGGGGTTTAGGGGTGTGTATCAGGGGGTTAGGGGTGTGTGTCAGGGAGTTAGGGGTGTGTATCAGGGGGTTAGGGGTGTGTGTCAGGGGGTTAGGGTTAGGGGTGTGTATCAGGGGGTTAGGGGTGTGTGTCAGGGGGTTAGGGGTGTGTATCAGGGGGTTAGGGGTGTGTATCAGGGGGTTAGGGGTGTGTGTCAGGGGGTTAGGGGTGTGTGTCAGGGGGTTAGGGTTAGGGGTGTGTATCAGGGGGTTAGGGGTGTGTATCAGGGGGTTAGGGGTGTGTATCAGGGGGTTAGGGGTGTGTGTCAGGGGGTTAGGGGTGTGTATCAGGGGGTTAGGGGTGTGTATCAGGGGGTTAGGGGTGTGTATCAGGGGGTTAGGGGTGTGTGTCAGGGGGTTAGGGTTAGGGGTGTGTATCAGGGGGTTAGGGGTGTGTATCAGGGGGTTAGGGGTGTGTATCAGGGGGTTAGGGGTGTGTATCAGGGGGTTAGGGGTGTGTGTCAGGGGTTTAGGGGTGTGTATCAGGGGGTTAGGGGTGTGTGTCAGGGAGTTAGGGGTGTGTATCAGGGGGTTAGGGGTGTGTGTCAGGGGGTTAGGGTTAGGGGTGTGTGTCAGGGGGTTAGGGGTGTGTGTCAGGGGGTTAGGGTTAGGGGTGTGTATCAGGGGGTTAGGGGTGTGTGTCAGGGGGTTAGGGGTGTGTATCAGGGGGTTAGGGGTGTGTATCACGGGGTTAGGGGTGTGTATCGGGGGTTAGGGGTGTGTATCAGGGGGTTAGGGGTGTGTATCAGGGGGTTATGGGTGTGTATCAGGGGGTTAGGGGTGTGTATCAGGGGGTTAGGGGTGTGTATCAGGGGGTTAGGGGTGTGTATCAGGGGGTTAGGGGTGTGTGTCAGGGGGTTAGGGGTGTGTATCAGGGGGTTAGGGGTGTGTGTCAGGGGGTTAGGGGTGTGTATCAGGGGGTTTGGGTTAGGGGTGTGTGTCAGGGGTTTAGGGGTGTGTATCAGGGGGTTAGGGGTGTGTGTCAGGGAGTTAGGGGTGTGTATCAGGGGGTTAGGGGTGTGTGTCAGGGGGTTAGGGTTAGGGGTGTGTATCAGGGGGTTAGGGGTGTGTGTCAGGGGGTTAGGGGTGTGTATCAGGGGGTTAGGGGTGTGTATCAGGGGGTTAGGGGTGTGTATCAGGCGGTTAGGGGTGTGTGTCAGGGGGTTAGGGTTAGGGGTGTGTATCAGGGGGTTAGGGGTGTGTATCAGGGGGTTAGGGGTGTGTATCAGGGGGTTAGGGGTGTGTGTCAGGGGGTTAGGGGTGTGTATCAGGGGGTTAGGGGTGTGTATCAGGGGGTTAGGGGTGTGTATCAGGGGGTTAGGGTTAGGGGTGTGTATCAGGGGGTTAGGGGTGTGTATCAGGGGGTTAGGGGTGTGTGTCAGGGGGTTAGGGGTGTGTGTCAGGGGGTTAGGGTTAGGGGTGTGTATCAGGGGGTTAGGGGTGTGTATCAGGGGGTTAGGGGTGTGTATCAGGGGGTTAGGGGTGTGTATCAGGGGGTTAGGGGTGTGTATCAGGGGGTTAGGGGTGTGTATCAGGGGGTTAGGGGTGTGTGTCAGGGGGTTAGGGGTGTGTGTCAGGGGGTTAGGGGTGTGTATCAGGGGGTTAGGGGTGTGTATCAGGGGGTTAGGGGTGTGTATCAGGGCGTTAGGGGTGTGTGTTAGGGGTGTGTATCAGGGGGTTACGGGTGTGTATCAGGGGGTTAGGGTTAGGGGTGTGTATCAGGGGGTTAGGGGTGTGTATCAGGGGGTTAGGGGTGTGTGTCAGGGGGTTAGGGGTGTGTATCAGGGGGTTAGGGTTGTGTATCAGGGGGTTAGGGGTGTGTATCAGGGGGTTAGGGTTAGGGGTGTGTATCAGGGGGTTAGGGTTAGGGGTGTGTATCAGGGGGTTAGGGTTGTGTATCAGGGGGTTAGGGTTAGGGGTGTGTATCAGGGGGTTAGGGGTGTGTATCAGGGGGTTAGGGGTGTGTGTCAGGGGGTTAGGGGTGTGTATCAGGGGGTTAGGGGTGTGTGTCAGGGGGTTAGGGGTGTGTATCAGGGGGTTAGGGGTGTGTATCAGGGGGTTAGGGGTGTGTGTCAGGGGGTTAGGGGTGTGTATCAGGGGGTTAGGGGTGTATCAGGGGGTTAGGGGTGTGTATCAGGGGGTTTGGGGTGTGTATCAGGGGGTTAGGGGTGTGTATCAGGGGGTTAGGGGTGTGTATCAGGGGGTTAGGGGTGTGTATCAGGGGGTTAGGGGTGTGTATCAGGGGGTTAGGGGTGTGTGTCAGGGGGTTAGGGGTGTGTATCAGGGGGTTAGGGGTTTGTGTCAGGGGGTTAGGGGTGTGTATCAGGGGGTTAGGGGTGTGTGTCAGGGGGTTAGGGGTGTGTATCAGGGGGTTAGGGGGGTGTATCATGGGGTTAGGGGTGTGTATCAGGGGGTTAGGGGTGTGTATCAGGGGGTTAGGGGTGTGTATCAGGGGGTTAGGGGTGTGTATCAGGGGGTTAGGGTTAGGGGTGTGTGTCAGGGGGTTAGGGGTGTGTATCAGGGGGTTAGGGGTGTGTATCAGGGGGTTAGGGGTGTGTGTCAGGGGGTTAGGGGTGTGTATCAGGGGGTTAGGGGTGTGTGTCAGGGGGTTAGGGGTGTGTATCAGGGGGTTAGGGGTGTGTGTCAGGGGGTTAGGGGTGTGTATCAGGGGGTTAGGGGTGTGTATCAGGGGGTTAGGGGTGTGTGTCAGGGGGTTAGGGGTGTGTATCAGGGGGTTAGGGTTAGGGGTGTGTGTCAGGGGGTTAGGGGTGTGTGTCAGGGGGTTAGGGGTGTGTGTCAGGGGGTTAGGGGTGTGTATCAGGGGGTTAGGGTTAGGGGTGTGTGTCAGGGGGTTAGGGGTGTGTGTCAGGGGGTTAGGGGTGTGTGTCAGGGGGTTAGGGGTGTGTATCAGGGGGTTAGGGTTAGGGGTGTGTATCAGGGGGGTTAGGGGTGTGTATCAGGGGGTTAGGGGTGTGTATCAGGGGGTTAGGGTTAGGGGTGTGTATCAGGGGGTTAGGGGTGTGTATCAGGGGGTTAGGGGTGTGTATCAGGGGGTTAGGGGTGTGTATCAGGGGGTTAGGGGTGTGTATCAGGGGGTTAGGGTTAGGGGTGTGTATCAGGGGGTTAGGGGTGTGTATCAGGGGGTTAGGGGTGTGTATCAGGGGGTTAGGGGTGTGTGTCAGGGGTTTAGGGGTGTGTATCAGGGGGTTAGGGGTGTGTGTCAGGGAGTTAGGGGTGTGTATCAGGGGGTTAGGGGTGTGTGTCAGGGGGTTAGGGTTAGGGGTGTGTGTCAGGGGGTTAGGGGTGTGTGTCAGGGGGTTAGGGTTAGGGGTGTGTATTAGGGGGTTAGGGGTGTGTGTCAGGGGGTTAGGGGTGTGTATCAGGGGGTTAGGGGTGTGTATCACGGGGTTAGGGGTGTGTATCGGGGGTTAGGGGTGTGTATCAGGGGGTTAGGGGTGTGTATCAGGGGGTTATGGGTGTGTATCAGGGGGTTAGGGGTGTGTATCAGGGGGTTAGGGGTGTGTATCAGGGGGTTAGGGGTGTGTGTCAGGGGGTTAGGGGTGTGTATCAGGGGGTTAGGGGTGTGTGTCAGGGGGTTAGGGGTGTGTATCAGGGGGTTTGGGTTAGGGGTGTGTGTCAGGGGTTTAGGGGTGTGTATCAGGGGGTTAGGGGTGTGTGTCAGGGAGTTAGGGGTGTGTATCAGGGGGTTAGGGGTGTGTGTCAGGGGGTTAGGGTTAGGGGTGTGTATCAGGGGGTTAGGGGTGTGTGTCAGGGGGTTAGGGGTGTGTATCAGGGGGTTAGGGGTGTGTATCAGGGGGTTAGGGGTGTGTATCAGGGGGTTAGGGGTGTGTGTCAGGGGGTTAGGGTTAGGGGTGTGTATCAGGGGGTTAGGGGTGTGTATCAGGGGGTTAGGGGTGTGTATCAGGGGGTTAGGGGTGTGTGTCAGGGGGTTAGGGGTGTGTATCAGGGGGTTAGGGTTAGGGGTGTGTATCAGGGGGTTAGGGGTGTGTATCAGGGGGTTAGGGGTGTGTATCAGGGGGTTAGGGGTGTGTATCAGGGGGTTAGGGGTGTGTATCAGGGGGTTATGGGTGTGTATCAGGGGGTTAGGGGTGTGTATCAGGGGGTTAGGGGTGTGTATCAGGGGGTTAGGGGTGTGTGTCAGGGGGTTAGGGGTGTGTGTCAGGGAGTTAGGGGTGTGTATCAGGGGGTTAGGGGTGTGTGTCAGGGGGTTAGGGTTAGGGGTGTGTATCAGGGGGTTAGGGGTTTGTGTCAGGGGGTTAGGGGTGTGTATCAGGGGGTTAGGGGTGTGTGTCAGGGGGTTAGGGGTGTGTATCAGGGGGTTAGGGGTGTGTATCAGGGGGTTAGGGGTGTGTATCAGGGGGTTAGGGGTGTGTATCAGGGGGTTAGGGGTGTGTATCAGGGGGTTAGGGTTAGGGGTGTGTGTCAGGGGGTTAGGGGTGTGTATCAGGGGGTTAGGGGTGTGTATCAGGGGGTTAGGGGTGTGTATCAGGGGGTTAGGGGTGTGTGTCAGGGGGTTAGGGGTGTGTATCAGGGGGTTAGGGGTGTGTGTCAGGGGGTTAGGGGTGTGTATCAGGGGGTTAGGGGTGTGTGTCAGGGGGTTAGGGTTAGGACCGTCATCTTTTGAATATTGGCTGCCCAATAGTAAAGCAGTACATGTGGAAGTGCCAATCCTCCATCTTGTCTCCTTCTTTGAAGTATTGCTCTACGTACAGTGCCTTGCAAAAGTATTCAACCCCCTTGGCGTTTTTCTTATTTTGTTGCATTACAACCTGTAATTTAAATTTGATTTTTATTTGGATTTCATGTAATGGACATACACAAAATAGTCCACATTGGTGAAGAGAAATGAAAAATTCTAAAAAAATTAATAACGGGAAAGTGGTGCGTGCACATGGATTCACCCCCTTTGCTATGAAGCCCCTAAATAAGATCTGTTGCAACTAATTACCTTCAGAAGTCACATAATTAGTTAAATAAAGTCCACCTGTGTGCAATCTAAGTGTCACATGATTTGCCACATGATCTCAGTGTATATATACACCTGTTCTGAATGACCCCAGAGTCTGCAACACCACTAAGCAAGGGGCACCACCAAGCAAGCGGCACCATGAAGACCAAGGAGCTCTCCAAACAGGTCAGGGACAAAGTTGTGGAGAACTACAGATCAGGGTTGGGTTATAAAAAAATATCAGAAACTTTGAACATCCCACGGAGCACCATTAAATCCATTATTAAAAATTGAAAGAATATGGCACCACAACAAACCTGCCAAGAGAGGGCTGCCCACCAAAACTCACGGACCAGGCAAGGAGGGCATTAATCAGAGAGGCAACAAAGAGACCAAAGATAACCCTGAAGGAGCTGCATAGCTCCACAGCGGAGATTGGAGTATCTGTCCATAGGACCACTTTAAGCCGTACACTCCACAGAGCTGGGCTTTACGGAAGAGTGGCCAGAAAAAAGCCATTGCTTAAAGACAAAAATAAGCAAACACGTTTGGTGTTCGCCAAAAGGCATGTGGGAGACTCCCCAAACATATGGAAGAAGGTACTCTGGTCAGATGAGACTTTTTGGCCATCAAGAAAAACGCTATGTCTGGCGCAAACCCAACACCTCTCATCACCCCGAGAACACCATCCCCACAGTGAAGCATGGTGGTGGCAGCATCATGCTGTGGGGATGTTTTTCATCGGCAGGGACTGGGAAACTGGTCAGAATTGAAGGAATGATGGATGGCGCTAAATACAGGGAAATTCTTGAGGGAAACCTGTTTCAGTCTTCCAGAGATTTGAGACTGGGACAGAGGTTCACCTTCCAGCAGGACAATGACCCTAAGCATACTGCTAAAGCAACACTCTAGTGGTTTAAGGGGAAACATTTAAATGTCTTGGAATGGCCTAGTCAAAGCCCAGACCTCAATCCAATTGAGAATCTGTGGTATGACTTAAAGATTGCTGTACACCAGCGGAACCCATCCAACTTGAACGAGCTGGAGCAGTTTTGCCTTGAAGAATGGGCAACAATCCCAGTGGCTAGATGTGCCAGGCTTATAGAGACATACCCCAAGGGATTTGCAGCTGTAATTGCTGCAAAAGGTGACTCTACAAAGTATTGACTTTGGGGGGTGAATAGTTATGCCCGCTCAAGTTTTCAGTTTTTTTGTCTTATTTCTTGTTTGTATCACAAACATTTTTATTTTGCATCTTCAAAGTGGTAGGCATGTTGTGTAAATCAAATGATACAAACCCCCCAAAAATCCATTTAAATTCCAGGTTGTAAGGCAGCAAAATAGGAAAAATGCCAAGTGGGGTGAATACTTTCGCAAGCCACTGTATCCTAGGTGATTTGCCTGCCCAGATAAAATGACTGATGAGCTTATCCAACTTGGTAAAAAATGATTTTGGCAGAAAGATCAGAAGACATTGAAAAAGGTATAGAAACCAAGGTAAAATGTTCATTTTAACAGATTGGATTCTGCCAGCTAAGGACAGAGGCAGAATATCCCAATGTTGTAAGTCTGCTTTAACTCGTGTGACTAGACTTGTAAAGTTAGTTTTATGGAGGGTAGCCAGAGAATGTGTTACATTCACACCTAAATAGGAAAAACCTGAGGCCGACAGACGGAAAGGCAGGGCTCCAGGGGGAATCTGCTTGGCAGCAGGGTTGACGGAAAGGCAGGGCTCTAGGGGGGAATCTGCTTGGCAGCGGGGTTGACGGAGAGGCTGGACTCCAGGGGGAATCTGCTTGGCAGCGGGGTTGACGGAAAGGCTGGGCTCCAGGGGGAATCTGCTTGGCAGCGGGGTTGACGGAAAGGCAGGGCTCCAGGGGGAATTTGCTTGGCAGCGGGGTTGATCTGAAAACATTCACTTTTCTGAATGTTCAATTTGTAACCTGAGAATGATCCAAATGTGTTTAAAATATGCAGTATGTTATCGACAGAGTTCACAGGGTTAGTGATATATAATAGTAGATCATCTGCATACAGTGACACTTTGTGTTCTTCACCAGCTCGGTGGATTCCAATGAATGATGATGATAATTTAAGGCCAAGGAAAGCAGTTCTATCGGAAGTGCAAAAAGGAGCGGGGACATGGGACACCCTTGACGGGTCCCTCTGGAGAGGGGGAAGTATTTTGAGTGTTGAGAGTTGATGTGTACGCTAGCCGTAGGAGCAGAATAGAGCAGACGTATCCATGAGATGAAACTGGACCCAAAACCAAATCTTCCCTAAATCTTAAATAAATAATCCCACTCCACCTGGTCGAAAGCCTTCTCCGCATCAAGAGAAACAACAATTTCGAGGTCTGGAGAGACAGAAGGAGAGTACAATGTTCAAAAGACGGTGTACATTGGAAAACATTTGTCGCCCTTTGATGGAACCCGTTTGATCATCAGATATGACATCCTAGAAGGTTCCAACCGGCATGCTAGAACCTTAGCTAATAATAGTTTAACATCAGCGTTCAAAAGTGAAATGGGCCGATATCCACCACATTCTGCCGGATCTTTATCTTTCTTGAGTATAAGTGAGATGGAGGCTTGAGTTAGCGCCGGGGGGGGGGGGGGGGGGGGTCAGCCCTGTGAACCTATCTACTAGTAATGGGGTCAGTTGATCTGATAATTTTTTATACAAATCGACAAGGAAGCCATCAGGCCTGGGGCCTTGCCACATTGCATTACCTTTAGACCCTTTGTTGTCTCATCTAGATGCAGAGGGTTGTCCAGAACTTTACTCATGTCCATATCAATGGATGGAATATCCAAGTTATCTAAAAAGTTGTCCATAGCCGTATTGTCTGATGGGGGTTTGGATTTGTAGAGGTTAGAATAAAAATGACACAAAAGTTGAATTATTATTATTAGAGGGATCACTACGGGAAGAGTCGTATACCTGAGAGATAAGATGAGATGCTGACTGGCGTTTAGGTTGGTGTATGAGATGCTGACTGGCGTTTAGGTTGGTGTATGAGATGCTGACTGGCGTTTAGGTTGGTGTATGAGATGCTGACTGGCGTTTAGGTTGGTGTATGAGATGCTGACTGGCGTTTAGGTTGGTGTATGAGATGCTGACTGGCGTTTAGGTTGGTGTATGAGATGCTGACTGGCGTTTAGGTTGGTCTGCCAAAAGGCGGCTGGCCTTGTCACCATATTTGTAGTACTTCCCCTTTGTTCGCTCCAACAGAAACTCTGCTTTATCAGTGGAAAGCAGATTAAATTGAGTTTGAAGTTTCAGCCTCTCTGCATATAATTCAGGGGATGGTGAAGTTGAATATTGGCAGTCTATTGACAGGCTTCAGTCCACCAGTTCTTGACGTTTCAGTTTTGCTTTGTTTGACATAATTACATTTACATTACATTTTAGTCATTTAGCAGACGCTCTTATCCAGAGCGACTTACAGGAGCAATTAGGGTTAAGTGCCTTGCTCAAGGGCACATTTACGTCATTTAGCAGACGCTCTTATCCAGAGCGACTCACCAATTGGTGCGTTCACCCTATAGCCAGTGGGATGACCACTTTACAATTTGGGGGGGGGGGTGGGGGGGGGGTGGGGGGGGGTAGAAGGATTACTTTATCCTATCCCAGGTATTCCTTAAAGAGGTGGGGTTTCAAATGCCTCCGGAAGGTGAGCATTGTAAGAAAGTATCTTTCCCCGTAATACAGCTTTGGATGAATACAGTGTCTCCCGAGTGGTGCAGTGGTCTAAGGCAGCTTTGGATGAATACAGTGTCTCCCGAGTGGTGCAGTGGTCTAAGGCAGCTCTGGATGAATACAGTGTCTCCCGAGTGGTGCAGTGGTCTAAGGCAGCTCTGGATGAATACAGTGTCTCCCGAGTGGTGCAGTGGTCTAAGGCAGCTCTGGATGAATACAGTGTCTCCCGAGTGGTGCAGTGGTCTAAGGCAGCTCTGGATGAATACAGTGTCTCCCGAGTGGTGCAGTGGTCTAAGGCAGCTCTGGATCAATACAGTGTCTCCCGAGTGGTGCAGTGGTCTAAGGCAGCTCTGGATCAATACAGTGTCTCCCGAGTGGTGCAGTGGTCTAAGGCAGCTCTGGATGAATACAGTGTCTCCCGAGTGGTGCAGTGGTCTAAGGCAGCTCTGGATGAATACAGTGTCTCCCGAGTGGTGCAGTGGTCTAAGGCAGCTCTGGATGAATACAGTGTCTCCCGAGTGGTGCAGTGGTCTAAGGCAGCTCTGGATGAATACAGTGTCTCCCGAGTGGTGCAGTGGTCTAAGGCAGCTCTGGATGAATACAGTGTCTCCCGAGTGGTGCAGTGGTCTAAGGCACTGCATCCCCGTAATACAGCTTTGGATGAATACATCAATGTTGGTTGGAATAAAGTCACAGAGTTCTTAGTTGGACAATAGGGCCGTGTTAAATCTCCAATTCGACTGTACTCGTTTGTGAATCACTATTGCTGTTCCCCTGACTTTGCCGTTAAAATTAGAATGAAAAACCTTTCCAACTCATGCTTTACACAATCTAGTATGGTCGTTAACACGTAGGTGCGTTTCTTGAAGAAATGCGATATCAGTATTCAGGCTCTTCAGATGTGAAAATACTCTGGAGCATTTAATTTGCCTGTCAGGGGTGCTGAAGGTGGGTGTGGTGCAGGAATCAAGCGCAGGACGCAGAAGCTTAGTCCAAAAGACTTTAGTGAGTTATTCACGTAGTACACGAGAACCATAAGCCCGGAGGCGAAATAAAGGCGCACACAGGCGTCAAACAAAAGGCGCACTAACATGTGGGAAAACCTCTCCAAACAACGGAGGGAAGTACGTAGCTCAGAACACCAAAACAGAAGAGCAATCACACACAACACCATACACACACAACGAGAACTAAATAGGACACTAATGAGGACTAACTAGACACAGGTGTACAACATCCAGACAAAACCAAACGAACATGAAACATAGATCGGTGGCAGCTAGTACTCCGGGGACGACGACCGCCGAAACCTGCCCGAACAAGGAGGAGGAGCAGCCTCGGCCGAAACCGTGACATTGCCCCCCACAACCGTGAATGTTCCATGTCACCAGTCTGACTGGAAGCCCCAAAATACCCCCCTGACTTGTTGAACTAGACATTAATCCTTATAAGAGGAGAAGTCAAAATACCATCCTGACTTGTTGTTGAACTAGACATTAATCCTTATAAGAGGAGAAGTCAAAATACCACCCTGACTTGTTGTTGAACTAGACATTAATCCTTATAAGAGGAGAAGTCAAAATACCACCCTGACTTGTTGTTGAACTAGACATTCATCCTTATAAGAGGAGAAGTCAAAATACCATCCTGACTTGTTGTTGAACTAGACATTAATCCTTATAAGAGGAGAAGTCAAAATACCATCCTGACTTGTTGTTGAACTAGACATTAATCCTTATAAGAGGAGAAGTCAAAATACCATCCTGACTTGTTGAACTAGACATTAATCCTTATAAGAGGAGAAGTCAAAATACCATCCTGACTTGTTGAACTAGACATTAATCCTTATAAGAGGAGAAGTCAAAATACCATCCTGACTTGTTGAACTAGACATTAATCCTTATAAGAGGAGAAGGGAGATTGAGGGAGGAGTAGCATGAAAAAAACCTTTAAAAAAGGAAACTCAAATCCTTTAGAGAAACGGAAACAGAGCACAAGAATCCTTGGGAAATCCTCTGATGCAGCACTCCATCACTCTCCTTCTTGGTCAAATAGCCCTTACACAGCCTAGAGGTGTGTTGGGTCATTGTCCTGTTGAAAATCAAATGATAGTCCCACTAAGCCAAACCAGGTGGGATGGCGTATCGCTGCAGAATGCTGTGGTAGCCATGCTGGTTAAGTGTGCCTTGAATTCTAAATAAATCACAGACAGTGTCACCAGCAAAGCTCCCCCACACCATAACACCTCCTCCTCCATGCTTTTACGGTGGGAACCACACATGCAGAGATCATCCGTTCACCTACTCTGGGTCTCACCAAGACACAGCGGTTGGAACCATAAATCTCAAATTTGGACTCATCAGACCAAAGGACAGATTTCCACCGTTCTAATGTCCATTGTTCGTGTTTCTTGGCCCAAGCAAGTCTCTTCTTATTATTGGTGTCCTTTAGTAGTGCTTTCTTTGCAGCAATTTGACCGTGAAGGCCTGATTCACGCAGTCTCCTCTGAACAGTTGATGTTGAAATGTGTCTGTTACTTGAACTCTTTGAAGCATTTATTTGGGCTGCAATTTCTGAGGCTGGTAACTCTAATGAACTTATCCTCTGCAGCAGAGGTAACTCTGGGTCATCCTTTCCTGTGACAGTGTCAAGGCGTCAGTGTGATGCGGTAGGACGAAGTCAGGCGAAGGACACAGAGCTAATCGAAAACGTATCTTAATGAACATACCTCCACGCAGGGAGGAAACAAACCCGCTCACATATGACAACCAAAACATGAACAAACACGCACAACACACAGTGTGAGACAGAGGGTTAAATAGGGATGACATAATTACATAACGGGAAACAGGTGAGACCAATACAGACAGAACCAGTAGAACTACTAGGAATTACTAGGACTAACGTTACTCCCATAATACAGGCAAGTAGTTTTGGAAAAATGGACCTCGCAGTTAAAGGTGACACAGAGACGGGCAGGATAAGTCAGCCCAAAGCGGATTCCCTTCTTGTACAGAGTGGACTTGATGTCATTGAATGCGGCCCATTTCTTCGCCAGGCTAGAAGTGAAATCCTGGTAGAACTTGATCTTTTGGAAAGTGATGTCGCCATGTTCCCTTGCCCACCGAAGGACGAGCTCCTTTTCTTTGTCTTGATGGAACCGCTGTCGGCCGCCTGGGCCAGGTTTCGGTGCCATGCTGCGGTGGGTTCTATCAAGTTCAGGAAGATTGGGAAAAGCCTCATTGCCCAAAACCTCCTTGAACAGCTCCGCCATGAACTGGGTTGGAGATCCTGTCTCAGAATCCTCTGGCAGTCCAATCACGCGGATATTCTGGCGTTTTGAACGTGAAATCAAATCCAGCCACTTTGTAACCTGGACCATTACAGTAGTGAGTCACTGAGTCACTTTGTAACCTGGACCATTACAGTAGTGAGTCACTGAGTCACTTTGTAACCTGGACCATTACAGTAGTGAGTCACTGAGTCACTTTGTAACCTGAACCAGGTGTCTGTGACGGACAATACAGCTCGGCTTGGAACGCTGCTCATCCAATCAGCATCCAGGATCCAAACAACCAGTTTTATAATGCTGATGGAATGTCTGCTTTTAATTCCATTTAGTACTCAGTCCTGTTCTGGAATGTACTATGCTATAGTAATATTATAGTATAGTACAATGGTATAATGCTAATAGTTCTGGTGGTTGTTTCCAGGTTTAACATGATACAGTATCCTGCTTGTATCCTGTGTTGTGGTGGTTTTATTCCAGGTATATGCACTGAGTGGACAAAACATTAAGGACACCTGCTCTTTCCATGACAGACTGACCAGGGGAATCCAGGTGAAAGCTATGATCCCTTATTGATGTCACCTGTTAAATCCACTTCAATCAGTGTAGATGAAGGGGAGGAGACCGGTTAAAGAAGATTTTTAAGCCTTGATACAATTGAGACATGGATTGTGTACGTGTTCCATTCAGAGGTTGAATGGGCAAGACAACATATTTAAGTGCCTTTGAACGGGGTATGGTAGTAGGTGCCAGGCGCACCGGTTTGTGTCAAGAACTGCAACGCTGCTGGGTTTTTCAGACTCAACAGTTTCCTGTGTGTATCAAGAATGGTCCACCACCCAAAGGACATCCAGCCAACTTGACACAACTGTGGGAAGCATTGGAGTCAACATGGGCCAGCATCCCTGTGGAACGCTTTCGACACCTTGTAGAGTCCATGACCCAACAAATTGAGGGAAAAAGGGGGTGCAACTCAACATTAGGAAGGTGTTCCTAATGTTTGGTATACTCAGTGGATCTCTATGATATAATGATATTCATATTAAAGCCTGTAACCTGTGTTCTGTTTTATTCCAGGTGGTTCCTCTGAGCTGGTACAACATGTTGTTGCCTAGATACGGCCTGGTGTTGGAGTTGGGTGGTGAAGGGGAGGTGGTGGGGAGTCTCCATGACCCTACAGGCACCCTGACCTGGGCCGTCAGCGACGTGTTCCCCCACCAGGGGAGACTCTACCTGGGTAGCACCGACCTGCCCTTCCTTCCTGTCCTGGAGGACTGGAGCTAACCGCTAGCTATCTACTGTAGATAACATGGAGGACTGGAGCTAACCGCTAGCTAGCTATCTACTGTAGATAACATGGAGGACTGGAGCTAACCGCTAGCTATCTACTGTAGATAACATGGAGGACTGGAGCTAACCGCTAGCTAGCTATCTACTGTAGATAACATGGAGGACTGGAGCTAACCGCTAGCTATCTACTGTAGATAACATGGAGGACTGGAGCTAACCGCTAGCTAGCTATCTACTGTAGATAACATGGAGGACTGGAGCTAACCGCTAGCTAGCTATCTACTGTAGATAACATGGAGAACTGGAGCTAACCGCTAGCTAGCTATCTACTGTAGATAACATGGAGGACTGGAGCTAACCGCTAGCTATCTACTGTAGATAACATGGAGGACTGGAGCTAACCGCTAGCTATCTACTGTAGATAACATGGAGGACTGGAGCTAACCGCTAGCTATCTACTGTAGATAACATGGAGGACTGGAGCTAACCGCTAGCTAGCTATCTACTGTAGATAACATGGAGGACTGGAGCTAACCGCTAGCTAGCTATCTACTGTAGATAACATGGAGGGACTGGAGCTAACCGCTAGCTAGCTATCTACTGTAGATAACAGACTGGAAGGAAGAGAAGGTACAGCAGAAGTGGTCCTAACCACTGATCCAGGACCAGGGATTCTCCTTTACCTATAAGGTTAGGAACTGTGGTTAGGACCAACTTCTGCCGCAGGCCTCTCTTACCAGGCCTGGGGGGAAGGGGTGAAAGGAGCAAGTTACCTGACTGTGACGTGTCCAGAGACTGCAGCAGTGATACCTGCCCATGGCCCTGGGTCTATTGCCAATCACAACCAGGTATCGTTTTCAGTCCATAGGGACAGGTTTCAGTTGATCTGCGACCTTTGTAATACAGATCATTTGGTTCCACAGTGCACTGAATGACCAAGAGACTGTTCAACTGAAAAACCATGTCTTTAGTTAGTTAATATGTTGGTCTAAAGTGTCTCCTCTGACCCGTACAGGGGACAGATTCTGTTGTAACTAGCCATGCTGGTTAGGCATCTGTCTGATGGGTGTTATAGGGGTCTAACCCAGCTGTAGTTAGTGTCTCCTCGGACCTCTACAGGGGAAGGAATGTTTTTGATCCAACAGACGATAAGGAAGGATGTTTTAAATGATCATAACATTGTTGTTATCTTTTGCCATAACTATCTGAAAGACCACTTAATAAAAAAACACTAATAATATCACAATTTTACTGTTCTGTGGACTCAGCTGATCTGAAGACATAAAGCGTATCTCAAGATATACCTGGTACTAACGTGTTGTTATTAACAAGATATACCTGGTACTAACGTGTTGTTATTAACAAGATATACCTGGTACTAACGTGTTGTTATTAACAAGATATACCTGGTACTAACATGTTGTTATTAACTAGATATACCTGGTACTAACGTGTTGTTATTAACTAGATATACCTGGTACTAACATGTTGTCATTAACAAGATATACCTGGTACTAACGTGTTGTTATTAACAAGATATACCTGGTACTAACGTGGTGTTATTAACAAGATATACCTGGTACTAACGTGTTGGTATTAACAAGATATACCTGGTACTAACGTGTTGATATTAACTAGATATACCTGGTACTAACGTGTTGTTATTAACAAGATATACCTGGTACTAACGTGTTGTTATTAACAAGATATACCTGGTACTAACATGTTATTAACAAGATATACCTGGTACTAACGTGTTGGTATTAACAAGATATACCTGGTACTAACGTGTTGTTATTAACAAGATATACCTGGTACTAACGTGTTGTTATTAACTAGATATACCTGGTACTAACGTGTTGTTATTAACAAGATATACCTGGTACTAACATGTTATTAACAAGATATACCTGGTACTAACATGTTGTTATTAACTAGATATACCTGGTACTAACGTGTTGTTATTAACTAGATATACCTGGTACTAACGTGTTGTTATTAACAAGATATACCTGGTACTAACATGTTATTAACAAGATATACCTGGTACTAACGTGTTGTTATTAACTAGATATACCTGGTACTAACGTGTTGTTATTAACAAGATATACCTGGTACTAACGTGGTGTCATTAACAAGATATACCTGGTACTAACGTGTTGTTATTAACTAGATATACCTGGTACTAACGTGTTGTTATTAACAAGATATACCTGGTACTAACGTGTTGTTATTAACTAGATATACCTGGTACTAACGTGTTGTTATTAACAAGATATACCTGGTACTAACATGTTATTAACAAGATATACCTGGTACTAACGTGTTGTTATTAACTAGATATACCTGGTACTAACGTGTTGTTATTAACAAGATATACCTGGTACTAACGTGGTGTCATTAACAAGATATACCTGGTACTAACGTGTTGTTATTAACAAGATATACCTGGTACTAACGTGTTGTCATTAACAAGATATACCTGGTACTAACGTGTTGTTATTAACTAGATATACCTGGTACTAACATGTTGGTATTAACAAGATATACCTGGTACTAACATGTTGGTATTAACAAGATATACCTGGTACTAACGTGTTGTTATTAACAAGATATACCTGGTACTAACGTGTTGTTATTAACAAGATATACCTGGTACTAACGTGTTGTTATTAACAAGATATACCTGGTACTAACGTGTTGTCATTAACAAGATATACCTGGTACTAACGTGTTGTCATTAACAAGATATACCTGGTACTAACGTGTTGTCATTAACAAGATATACCTGGTACTAACGTGTTGTTATTAACAAGATATACCTGGTACTAACGTGTTGTCATTAACAAGATATACCTGGTACTAACGTGTTGTCATTAACAAGATATACCTGGTACTAACGTGTTGTCATTAACAAGATATACCTGGTACTAACGTGTTGTCATTAACAAGATATACCTGGTACTAACGTGTTGTCATTAACAAGATATACCTGGTACTAACGTGTTGTCATTAACAAGATATACCTGGTACTAACGTGGTGTTATTAACTAGATATACCTGGTACTAACGTGTTGTCATTAACAAGATATACCTGGTACTAACGTGTTGTTATTAACAAGATATACCTGGTACTAACGTGTTGTCATTAAGAAGATATACCTGGTTCTAACGTGTTGTTATTAACTAGATATACCTGGTACTAACGTGTTGTTATTAACAAGATATACCTGGTACTAACGTGTTGTTATTAACTAGATATACCTGGTACTAACGTGTTGTCATTAACAAGATATACCTGGTACTAACGTATTGTCATTAACAAGATATACCTGGTACTAACGTGTTGTTATTAACAAGATATACCTGGTACTAACGTGTTGTTATTAACTAGATATACCTGGTACTAACGTGTTGTTATTAACTAGATATACCTGGTACTAACGTGTTGTTATTAACTAGATATACCTGGTACTAACGTGTTGTTATTAACTAGATATACCTGGTACTAACGTGTTGTTATTAACTAGATATACCTGGTACTAACGTGTTGTTATTAACAAGATATACCTGGTACTAACGTGTTGTCATTAACAAGATATACCTGGTACTAACGTGTTGTCATTAACAAGATATACCTGGTACTAACGTGTTGTTATTAACTAGATATACCTGGTACTAACGTGTTGTTATTAACAAGATATACCTGGTACTAACGTGTTGTTATTAACAAGATATACCTGGTACTAACGTGTTGTTATTAACAAGATATACCTGGTACTAACGTGTTGTTATTAACAAGATATACCTGGTACTAATGTGTTGTTATTAACAAGATATACCTGGTACTAACGTGTTGTTATTAACAAGATATACCTGGTATTAACGTGTTGTTATTAACAAGATATACCTGGTATTACAGTTTTTCTCCATTGGTTTGGCTCATTTCTTGAAACAGAAATTACATTCTCAAAACTACATGGACAAACCTCCAAACCACTTGGCAATTGTTCACAACAGAATTGAATTTGTCATTCATTTCATCAAATTGCAAATGTCTAAGTACATGTCTCAATGTCTCAGTACATCTTTGCAAATGATTAAGTACAGGTAGCCTACATTTAGCACAATTTCCAAGTGAATAGATCTTGTTGATCTAAACTGATTGTTGATTCTCAGTCTAATGGTTGTTCGCTCCAAAACGTGTCAGCGTCATTTCATTGTATAAGTCATCACATGCACAATAGTCTGTTCAATTGTCAAAATTAGTCAAGAACATAATACCATGAATACCATATATGAATCCCTTGGAACATTTGATAAATTTATTACAGCAATTGACAGTCAGGTGAAACTAGAACTTGACTAACGAAGGAGGACTTTCACACATCTCAGATGACCAATCAAACAGTATGTTTAGTTACCTGACAGGTGCTGTCCATGACTGTGAATGCTGCCAAACATGTATGTAAAGAGCTTGACCATGCAGGACCAGTACAATTTCTGAACATGGAGGCACCTGGCCAAGTAAATGAACAAGGGCAACTGCCTGCTCGAGGAAGAGGAAGAAGAAGAGGAGGAGGAGGAGTAAGGGTGCGTGGTGGTGGAATAGGGGGAAGAGGCCGAGGAGCACGAAGACACCATGCTGTCCCGGATGAAATTCGGGCCACAATTATAGACCATGTCATCAACCATGGCCTCACAATGGCGGAGGCAGGTCGCCGAGTGCAGCCTAATGTGCCTCGCTCAACAGTCTCCTCCATCATCCAAACCTTTCGCAGGGAAAACAGGTATGTAGTCAGTCAATGATGGAATTATATGTTGTATAGGACAGGACACTGTGCATAGAGCAAGAAATATATTTATTTACATATTTACCTATTCATTTAGTGTGTGTGTGTGATAGGCCTACAGTAATATCTTACCTCAATGGGATGTTATGATACTAAAAATGACAAGAAAAACATTGGAGAAAATAAACTATGGAATAGTTTATTTTCTACAGTATTGATGATACAGTTTACAGTAGTATTCCAGTCACTGTGCAGTGATGCATTAGAATTGTGGTAAAGTTACTGTAAGTAAAACAACAATACAATTACATAGGTAACTCATTCTGTAAGGAATACATAAGGTATACATTACGAATGGAGTGTTGTCCTTTGACTTCTATATCTAGGATTGGACGACAACCTTGCACAGGTGGCAGAGGAAAACTTCTCAATGAACAACAAGAACAAGAGATCTGTAACATGGTGATGGCAAATAATGCCATCACATTGAGACAGATCCGCGCTGCAATCCTACAAGACAATGCCATATTCCAAAATGTCAACTCTATAAGCATCTCCACAATAGACCGGATATTGAAGAAGCATCAGATGACAATGAAGCAAATTTACAGGGTACCATTTGAGAGGAACTCTGATAGAGTGAAAGAGCTGCGGTACCAGTATGTACATGTAAGTCAGTTACTGGTTGTCCATCATTATAACATTTTTACAATTAAGCAGTGGTTCCCAAACTTTTTTGGCTTCAGTACCCACTTTACCTGATTTGTGTATCCAGGTAATCGAGGTATGGAAGTATTTGATTTATCTGACTTCAACATTTCGCCTAAAAACTGCAGCTTACTGTATGATGCAATTATCATTATAATCCTTATTTTGAAGAATATAACATACAATAAGAAAAGGGGTCAAAGAGCTGCAATTAGTGCCTCCCATGTAAATCTATCTAATACTGTGGGTTTTACTGTAACATTTCAGTAAGTCTAGTCATTGATGATTTCCCCCCTCCCCTTTCTGTCAAATACCCCCTGTAGTACCTCTGCATAGGGGTACATGTACCCCAGGTTTGGAACCACTGGAGTAGTGGCCAGTAGTATATTGAACTTGTGGAGAACATAGAACATTCCTATGTAATTGTCTGTAACTGTAGTGTATGACTCTTCTGTATGACTGATTTGATGTTTTCTTTTTTTACGCTATTGTAGAGAATAATGGCATTGGAAGGAAACGAGACCCATCACATCCTCGTGTTTGTGGATGAAGCTGGCTTCAACCTGGCCAAGGGCCGAAGACGTGGCCGTAATATTATTGGCCACCGGGCCATGGTGGATGTCCCAGGCCAGCGAGGGGGCAATATAACTATGTGTGCTGCCATATCGGAGAATGGTGTGGCCACTCACATCCCCAGTCTTGGCCCATACAATACACAGAAGCTCCTCATCTTCTTGGACCGCCTTCATGTTGATTTGATCCCTGAAAATGAGAGCGGTCTCGTAGGGCCTCACCTACCACAATATGTCATTGTATGGGACAATGTGAATTTCCACCGTGGCCCACTCATCAGGGCCTGGTTCACTACTCATCCAAGGATGGTCATGGTGTTCCTACCACCTTACTCTCCTTTCCTCAATCCTATTGAGGAGTATTTCTCCGCTTGGAGGTGGAGAGTGTATGAGCATCGGGCTCAAGATCAGAGGTCCCTGCTCCATGCAATGGACGCTGCGTGTGAGGATATTACAGCAGATCAGTGTAGGGGATGGTTGCGACATGCACGCCGTTTCTTCCCTCGTTGCATCGCAAGGGAGAATATACGCTGTGATGTGGACGAGAATCTGTGGCCAGACAGACAGCAGCGTGTGGATGGCCAGGAGGGTGAGGACAGCGACCAGTGAAGAACTGTTAGTTGTGAAACTCCAGCTTTATTTACAGCACTGTAGGCTGCATATAATTTTCATTGTTTTTTGTTTGTGTGTTTATATTACAGTATATTATGCTGTATACATTTTATTTTTACTCTGATGTATGGAAGTTACTTTATGTGTGTGAATGATAATGGTTACAATTTCCTTGGCAGTATGAGTGCAATGTGTGATGTCAAACCTTGGAGGCTACTCTTACCCTAAAATCCTATTTATTTTTTTCAGTTTTATACACAATTGTATTCTGTTAGCTAGACAAAAAACAGTACAGTAACCATTGTCAATGAAGGACTGGGCTAAGACTGAAAGGTGGACATGAGGGATATTTCAATGGTCCTCTGCCATAGTGACAAAACATCTAAACATTTTGACTTGCAGTGCTTACACAATGCCAAAGGGACGAAGCATTTTGGGGGCACTGACTGTTTAAATGAGAAGGAAATTTAGTTTTGACACATGCGTGAACTGTTTTGGGAGAGGTATGAGCTTTTGCAGGTGAACCATGGTGTTGTGCCGAACCATCCACGTTATTTTGGCTAAAGCACCAAGAGTGTTGAGAACGTCCGGTCTGTTTCAAGAAATGAGCCAAAGCAATTGAGAAGGATCTTTGCCATTTTCGTGGCACTGACTCCTTATATGGGAAAGGAATTTAGTTTTGAAGCATGAGTGAACAGTTTTAGGAGAGATATGAGCTTTTGCAAGTGAGCTATAGTGTTGTGCTGAACTGTAAGACTGTTTTGCCAAATGATCTTAGAGTTTTGAGAATGTAATTTCTGTTTCAAGAAATGAGCCAAACCAATGGAGAAAAACTGTAACGTGTTGTTATTAACAAGATATACCTGGTACTAACGTGTTGTCATTAACAAGATATACCTGGTACTAACGTGTTGTCATTAACAAGATATACCTGGTACTAACGTGTTGTCATTAACAAGATATACCTGGTACTAACGTGTTGTCATTAACAAGATATACCTGGTACTAACGTGTTGTTATTAACAAGATATACCTGGTACTAACGTGTTGTCATTAACAAGATATACCTGGTACTAACGTGTTGTTATTAACTAGATATACATGGTACTAACGTGTTGTTATTAACAAGATATACCTGGTACTAACGTGTTGTTATTAACTAGATATACCTGGTACTAACGTGTTGTTATTAACAAGATATACCTGGTACTAACGTGTTGTTATTAACAAGATATACCTGGTACTAACGTGTTGTTATTAACAAGATATACCTGGTACTAACGTGTTGTTATTAACAAGATATACCTGGTACTAACGTGTTGTTATTAACTAGATATACCTGGTACTAACGTGTTGTTATTAACTAGATATACCTGGTACTAACGTGTTGTTATGAACAAGATATACCTGGTACTAACGTGTTGTTATTAACAAGATATACCTGGTACTAACGTGTTGTTATGAACAAGATATACCTGGTACTAACGTGTTGTTATTAACAAGATATACCTGGTACTAACGTGTTGTTATTAACTAGATATACCTGGTACTAACGTGTTGTTATTAACAAGATATACCTGGTACTAACGTGTTGTTATTAACTAGATATACCTGGTACTAACGTGTTGGTATTAACAAGATATACCTGGTACTAACGTGTTGTTATTAACTAGATATACCTGGTACTAACGTGTTGTTATTAACTAGATATACCTGGTACTAACGTGTTGTCATTAACAAGATATACCTGGTACTAACGTGTTGTTATTAACAAGATATACCTGGTACTAACGTGGGTCATTTGTCCTGATCTTGTCTACATTTTCATCTGATTGTCCCACATTTCCAGAAATGTCAACACATGGTATCGTCTCTTATCTATCCACTGTCTCTGCATTGTGCCCACATTTCCTGGTCCCTTATGCAAATCATTTCACAGCTAGTCTTTCCAAATAATATTTATTTATTGTAAGATGTAAGGTGACAGTGCATTCGCAAAGTATTCAGACCCCTTGACTTTTTCCACATTTTGTTACGTTGCAGCCTTATACTAAAATGGATTAAATTGTTTGCCGCTGAAAAACATCCCCACAGCATGATGCTGCCACCACCATGCTTCACCGTAGTGATGGTGCCAGGTTTCCTCCAGACGTGACGCTTGGCATTCAGGCCAAAGAGTTCAATCTTGGTTTCATCGGACCAGAGAATCTTGTTTCTCATGGTCTGAGAGTCTTTAGGTGCCTTTTGGCAAACTCCAAGCAGGCTGTCATGTGCCTTTTACTGAGGAGTGGCTTCCGTCTGGCCAGTCTACCATAAAGGCCTTATTGGTGGAGTGCTGCAGAGATGGTTGTCCTTCTGGAAGGTTCTCCCATCTCCACAGAGGAACTCTGGAGTTCTGTCAGTGACCTTCGGGTTCTTGGTCACCTCCCTGACCAAGGCCCTTCTCCCCTGATTGCTCAGTTTGGCCGGGCGGCCAGCTCTAGGAAGAGTCTTGGTGGTTCCAAACTTCTTCCATTTAAGAATGATGGAGGCCACTGTGTTCTTGGGGACCTTCAATGCTCCAGACATTTTTTGGTACCCTTCACCAGATCTGTACCTCGACCCAATCCTGTCTCGGAGCTCTGCGGACAATTCCTTCGACCTCATGGCTTGGTTTTTGCTCTGACATGCACGATCAACTGTGGGACCTTATATAGACAGGTGTGTGCCTTTCCAAATCATGTCCAATCAATTGAATTTACCACAGGTGGACTCCAATCAAGTTGTAGAAACAGCTCAAGGATGATCAATGGAAACAGGATGCACCTGAGCTCAATTTCGAGTCTCATAGCAAAAGGTCTGAATACTTATGTAAATAAGGTATGTTTATTATTTTAAATAAATTTTCAAAAAAAATTAAAACCTGTTTTCGCTTTGTCATTATGGGGTATTGTGTGTAGATTGATGAGGATTTATTTGTACTTAATCCATGTTAGAATAAGGCTGTAACGTAACAAAATGTGGAAAAAGGGAAGGGGTCTGAATGCACTAAGATACATATTGATGTAGTCAGTCAACGTTTCCCAACCCTGGTCCCCAAACAGTACACATTTTTATTGTAACCCTGGACAAGAGCACCTGATTTTGGTATTTTGGTATTTTATTAGGATCCCCATTAGCTGTTTGCGAAAGCAGCAGCTAATCTTCCTGGGGTCCACACAAAACATGAAACATGACATAATACAGAACATTAATAGACAAGAACAGCTCAAGGACAGAACTACATACATTTTAAAAAAGGCACACGTAGCCAACATATCAATACACACACACAAACTATCTAGGTCAAATAGGGGAGAGGCGTTGGTCAACTAATCATCAAACCCTCAATGAGTTGGTGTGTTTGTCAAGAACTACAACAAAACTGTGTACTGTTGGGGGACTGGAGGACCAGGCTTGGGAAACACTGGTCTACACAATGTCTGTCTGACTACCTCCGGAGCTGGGCAGGATGATCTGTCTGACTACCTCCGGAGCTGGGCAGGATGATCTGTCTGACTACCTCCGGAGCTGGGCAGGATGATCTGTCTGACTCCCTCCGGAGCTGGGCAGGATGATCTGATCACGATGTGTCTTTTGACTGTCTACACCGGTCTAAAAATGTGGGCACAATCAGCGTGTGGACCAGATCAGGACAAAGGATGCAATTTAGAACCAGGTGTAAAACGGGGCTAGGGTCTCTTCCTCATGACTTCCTGCTCTGACTGAGGTTCACCACTATGACCAGTAGAGGGCAGCAGAGAGGCAAGGAGCAGAGAGAGAACAGCAGTGGTCTCGAAAACATTTCTCGTTCCCCAACCCTGCTCCGTTTCAGACTTTAGCTCCAACACACCTGGTTCTGGCAGTGTTCCTGTTTGAGGTAAGTTAGTGCTGTGCTGGAACAAAAGCCTGCACCCTCTCTCTAGGACCAGGGTTAGTGACCGCTGAGGTACAGTGAGGGAAAAAAGTATTTGATCCCCTGCTGATTTTGTACGTTTGCCCACTGACAAAGACATGATCAGTCTATAATTTTAATGGTAGGTTTATTTGAACAGTGAGAGACAGAATAACAACAACAAAATCCAGAAAAACGCATGTCAAAAACGTTATAAATTGATTTGCATTTTAATGAGGGAAATAAGTATTTGACCCCTCTGCAAAACATGACTTAGTACTTGGTGGCAAAACCCTTGTTGGCAATCGCAGAGGTCAGACGTTTCTTGTAGTTGGCCACCAGGTTTGCACACATCTCAGGAGGGATTTTGTTCCACTCCTCTTTGAATGGCGCCGGAGAAGATGGCTGCCGTTTTACAGCCCTCTAACCAATTGTACTATTATGTGTGTTTTTCCGCGTTATTTGTAATTTATTTTGTACATAATGTTTCTGCCATCGTCTCTTATAACCAAAAAGAGCTTCTGGATATCAGGACAGCGATTACTCACCTCATATTGGACGAAGATTTTTTCTTCAACGAGGCGGCCGCGAAGGATATCCTACAGACACCCGACAAGGCCCAAATCCCCGTCATTCGCAGGAGAAAGAGACGGAGATATCGTGGACGTAGGTCGGGGTGCCTTGTAAGGATCCAACGGCGAGCGAGTAAAATGCCTCTCCCATCAATCCTATTAGCCAATCTTCAATCATTTGAGAATAAATTGGATGACCTACGATTACGGTTATCCTACCAACGGGACATAAAAACTGTAATATCTTATGTTTCACCGAGTCGTGGCTGAACGACGACATGGACAACATACAGCTGACGGGATGTACGCTACATCGGCAGGATAGAACGGCTGACTCCGGTAAGACAAGGGGTGGCGGTCTGTGTATATTTGTAAATAACAGCTGGTGCACAAACTCTAATATTAAGGAAGTCTCAAGGTTTTGCTCGCCTGAGGTAGAGTATCTTATGATAAGCTGTAGACCACACTATTTACCAAGAGAGTTTTCATCTATATTTTTCATTGCTGTCTATTTACCACCACAAGCAGGCAGCGCTCCTAGTGGGAAACTTAAATCCGTTCTACCTAATTTCTACCAGCATGTTACAGTGGGGAAAAAACGTATTTAGTCAGCCACCAATTGTGCAAGTTCTCCCACTTAAAAAGATGAGAGAGGCCTGTAATTTTCATCATAGGTACACGTCAACTATGACAGACAAAATGAGGAAAAAAATCCAGATAATCACATTGGAGGATTTTTAATGAATTTATTAGCAAATTATGGTGGAAAATAAGTATTTGGTCAATAACAAAAGTTTCTCAATACTTTGTTATATACCATTTGTTGGCAATGACACAGGTCAAACGTTTTCTGTAAGTCTTCACAAGGTTTTCACACACTGTTGCTGGTATTTTGGCCCATTCCTCCATGCAGATCTCCTCTAGAGCAGTGATGTTTTGGGGCTGTCGCTGGGCAACACGGACTTTCAACTCCCTCCAAAGATTTTCTATGGGGTTGAGATCTGGAGACTGGCTAGGCCACTCCAGGACCTTGAAATGCTTCTTACGAAGCCACTCCTTCGTTGCCCGGGCGGTGTGTTTGGGATCATTGTCATGTTGAAAGACCCAGCCACGTTTCATCTTCAATGCCCTTGCTGATGGAAGGAGGTTTTCACTCCAAATCTCACGATACATGGCCCCATTCATTCTTTCCTTTACACGGATCAGTCGTCCTGGTCCCTTTGCAGAAAAACAGCCCCAAAGCATGATGTTTCCACCCCCATGCTTCACAGTAGGTATGGTGTTCTTTGGATGCAACTCAGCATTCTTTGTCCTCCAAACACGACGAGTTGAGTTTTTACCAAAAAGTTCTATTTTGGTTTCATCTGACCATATGACATTCTCCCAATCCTCTTCTGGATCATCCAAATGCACTCTAGCAAACTTCAGACGGGCCTGGACATGTACTGGCTTAAGCAGGGGGACACGTCTGGCACTGCAGGATTTGAGTCCCTGGCGACGTAGTGTGTTACTGATGGTAGGCTTTGTTACTTTGGTCCCAGCTCTCTGCAGGTCATTCACTAGGTCCCCCCGTGTGGTTCTGGGATTGTTGCTCACCGTTCTTGTGATCATTTTGACCCCACGGGGTGAGATCTTGTGTGGAGCCCCAGATATAGGGAGATTATCAGTGGTCTTGTATGTCTTCCATTTCCTAATAATTGCTCCCACAGTTGATTTCTTCAAACCAAGCTGCTTACCTATTGCAGATTCAGTCTTCCCAGCCTGGTGCAGGTCTACAATTTTGTTTCTGGTGTCCTTTGACAGCTCTTTGGTCTTGGCCATAGTGGAGTTTGGAGTGTGACTGTTTGAGGTTGTGGACAGGTGTCTTTTATACTGATAACAAGTTCAAACAGGTGCCATTAATACAGGTAACGAGTGGAGGACAGAGGAGCCTCTTAAAGAAGTTGTTACAGGTCTGTGAGCTCCAGAAATCTTGCTTGTTTGTAGGTGACCAAATACTTATTTTCCACCATAATTTGCAAATAAATTCATTAAAAATCCTACAATGTGATTGTCTGGATTTATTTTTCTCAATTTGTCTGTCATAGTTGACGTGTACCTATGATGAAAATTACAGGCCTCTCTCATCTTTTTAAGTGGGAGAACTTGCACAATTGGTGGCTGACTAAATACTTTTTTTCCCCACTGTAAATGTGCAACCAGAGGGAAAAAAACTCTAGACCACCTTTACTCCACACACAGAGACGCATACAAAGCTCTCCCTCGCCCTCCATTTGGCAAATCTGACCATAACTCTATCCTCCTGATTCCTGCTTATAAGCTAAAACTAAAGCAGGAAGTACCAGTGACTCGGTTAATAAAAAAAAGTGGTCAGATGACGCAGATGCTAAGCTACAGGACTGTTTTGCTAGCACAGACTGGAATATGTTCCGGGATTCTTCAGATAGCATTGAGGAGTACACCACATCAGACACTGGTAAGTGCATCGACGATGTCGTCCCCACAGTGACCGTATGTACATACCCCAACCAGAAGCCATGGATTACAGGCAACATCCGCACTGAGCTAAAGGGTAGAGCTGCCGCTTTCAAGGAGCGGGACTCTAACCCGGACGCTTATACGAAATCCCGCTATGCCCTCCGACGAACCATCAAACAGGCAAAGAGTCAATACAGGACTAAGATTGAATCGTACTACACCGGCTCTGATGCTCGTCGGATGTGGCAGGGCTTGAAAACTATTACAGACTACAAAGGGAAGCACAGCCGCGACCTGCCCAGTGACACAAGACTTCCAGACGAGCTAAACCACTTCTATGCTCGCTTCGAGGCAAGCAACACTGAAGCATGCATGAGAGCACCAGCTGTTCCGGATGACTATGTGATCACGCTCTCCGTAGCCGATGTGAGTAAGACTTTTAAGCAGGTCAACATTCAGATGGATTACCAGGACGTATACTCCGAGCATGTGCTGACCAACTGGCAAGTGTCTTCACTGACATTTTCAACATGTCCCTGACTGAGTCTGTAATACCAACATGTTTCAAGCAGACCACCATAGTCCCCGTGCCCAAGGACTCTAAGATAACCTGCCTAAATGACTACCGACCCGTAGCACTGACGTCTGTAGCCATGAAGTGCTTTGAAAGGCATGGCTCACATCAACACCATTATTCCAGAAACCCTAGACCCACTCCAATTTGCATACCGCCCCAACAGATCCACAGATGATGCAATCTCTATTGCACTCCACACTGCCCTTTCCCACCTGGACAAGAGGAACACATACGTGAGAATGCTATTCATTTACAGCTCAGCATTCAACACCATAGTGCCCTCAAAGCTCATCACTAAGCTAAGGATCCTGGGACTAAACACCTCCCTCTGCAACTGGATCCTGGAGGTAAGGGTAGGTAACAACACATCTGCCACGCTGATCCTCAACACGGGGGCCCCTCAGGGGTGCGTGCTCAGTCCCCTCCTGTACTCCCTGTTCACCCATGACTGCATGGCCAGGCACGACTCCAACACCATCATTAAGTTTGCCGACGACACAACAGTGGTAGGCCTGATCACCGACAACGATGAGACAGCCTATAGGGAGGAGGTCAGAGACCTGGCCGTGTGGTGCCAGGATAACAACCTCTCCCTCAACGTGACCAAGACAAAGGAGATGATTGTGGACTACAGGAAAAAAAAAGAGGACTGAGCACGCCCCCATTCTCATCGACGGGGCTGTAGTGGAACAGGTTGAGAGCTTCAAGTTCCTTGGTGTCCACATCACCAACTAACTATCATGGTCCAAACACACCAAGACAGTCGTGAAGAGGGCACGACAAAGGCTATTCCCCCTCAGGAGACTGAAAAGATTTGGCATGGGTCCTCAGATCCTCAAAAAATTATACAGCTGCACCATCGAGAGCATCCTGACTGGTTGCATCACCGCCTGGTATGGCAACTGCTTGGCCTCCGACCGCAAGGCACTACAGAGGGTAGTGCGTACGGCCCAGTACATCACTGGGGCCAAGCTTCCTGCCAGCCAGGACCTCTATACCAGGCGGTGTCAGAGGAAGGCCCTCAAAATTGTCAAAGACTCCAGCCACCCTAGTCATAGACTGTTCTCTCTGCTACCGCACGGCAAGCGGTACCGGAGTGCCAAGTCTAGGTCCAAAAGACTTCTCAACAGCTTCTACCCCCAAGCCATAAGACTCCTGCACAGCTAATCATGGCTACCCAGACTATTTGCACTGCCCCCCCACCCCATCTTTTTACGCTGCTGCTACTCTGTTAATTATTTATGCATAGTCACTTTAACTCTACCCACATGTACATATTACTTCAACTACCTCAACTAGCCGGTGCCCCCGCACATTGATTTGAGATCTTCTCCAAGTCATTAAGGTTTCGAGGCTGACATTTGGCAACTCGAACCTTCAGCTCCCTCCACAGATTTTCTATGGGATTAAGGTCTGGAGACTGGCTAGGCCACTCCAGGACCTTAATGTGCTTCTTCTTGAGCCACTCCTTTGTTGCCTTGGCCGTGTGTTTTGGGTCATTGTCATGCTGGAATACCCATCCACGACCCATGGTCAATGCCCTGGCTGAGGGAAGGAGGTTCTCACCCAAGATTTGACGGTACATGGCCCCATCCATCGTCCCTTTGATGCGGTGAAGTTGTCCTGTCCCCTTAGCAGAAAAACACCCCCAAAGCATAATGTTTCCACCTCCATGTTTGACGGTGGGGATGGTGTTCTTGGGGTCATAGGCAGCATTCATCCTCCTCCAAACACGGCGAGTTGAGTTGATGCCAAATAGCTAGATTTTGGTCTCATCTGACCACAACACTTTCACCCAGTTCTCCTCTGAATCATTCAGATGTTCATTGGCAAACTTCAGACGGGCCTGTATATGTGCTTTCTTGAGCAGGGGGACCTTGCGGGCGCTGCAGGATTTCAGTCCTTTACGGCGTAGTGTGTTACCAATTGTTTTCTTGGTGACTATGGTCCCAGCTGCCTTGAGATCATTGACAAGATCCTCCCGTGTAGTTCTGGGCTGATTCCTCACCGTTCTCATGGTCATTGCAACTCCATGAGGTGAGATCTTGCATGGAGCCCCAGGCCGAGGGAGATTGACAGTTCTTTTGGGTTTCTTCCATTTGCGAATAATCGCACCAACTGTTGTCACCTTCTCACCAAGCTGCTTGGTGATGGTCTTGTAATCCATTCCAGCCTTGTGTAGGTCTACAATCGTGTCCCTGACATCCTTGGAGAGCTCTTTGGTCTTGGCCATGGTGGAGAGTTTGGAATCTGATTGATTGATTGCTTCTGTGGACAGGTGTCTTTTACACAGGTAACAAACTGAGATTAGGAGCACTCCCTTTAAGAGTGTGCTCCTAATCTCAGCTCGTTACCTGTATAAAAGACACCTGGGAGCCAGAAATCTTTCTGATTGAGAGGGGGTCAAATACTTATTTCCCTCATTAAAATGCAAATCAATTTATAACATTTTTGACATGCGTTATTCTGGATTTTGTTGTTGTTAGTCTGTCTCTCACTGTTCAAATAAACCTACCATTAAAATTATAGACTGATCATTTCTTTGTCAGTGGGCAAACGTACAAAATCAGCAGGGGATCAAATACTTATTTCCCTCACTGTACATGTTTAACTATGACTGTGGTAAGATCTCGGTTTTCCAACAGTACATTTTAAACACACTGAAAAAAAAATGCCACGAACCAGGCAGTGATTTCAGAATACCTTTAGTTTATTGGACAAGCAACGCAAGCCAGAAATGTATAACAATTGTATAACAAAAACTACTAAATCGGGGGGAAAAAATGTGCAAAACCATGGAACCGTTTGGACAGATTGGAAAGTGCATCAGTGAGCTGAGACAGAGGGTTAGGGACAATGGATACTGAGATGGTTGGATTTATGTGATTGACAGGTTAGCTGTGTGATTGACAGGTTAGCTGTGATTGACAGGTTAGCCGTGTGATTGACAGGTTAGCTGTGTGATTGACAGGTTAGCCGTGTGATTGACAGGTTAGCTGTGTGATTGACAGGTTAGCCGTGTGATTGACAGGTTAGCCGTGTGATTGACAGGTTAGCCGTGTGATTGACAGGTTAGCCGTGTGATTGACAGGTTAGTATGTGATTGACAGGTTAGCTGTGTGATTGACAGGTTAGCCGTGTGATTGACAGGTTAGCTGTGTGATTGACAGGTTAGCCGTGTGATTGACAGGTTAGCCGTGATTGACAGGTTAGCCGTGTGATTGACAGGTTAGCCGTGTGATTGACAGGTTAGCTGTGATTGACAGGTTAGCTGTGTGATTGACAGGTTAGCCGTGTGATTGACAGGTTAGCCGTGTGATTGACAGGTTAGCCGTGTGATTGACAGGTTAGCCGTGTGATTGACAGGTTAGCCGTGTGATTGACAGGTTAGTATGTGATTGACAGGTTAGCTGTGTGATTGACAGGTTAGCTGTGATTGACAGGTTAGCCGTGTGATTGACAGGTTAGCCGTGTGAGTGACAGGTTAGCTGTGTGAGTGACAGGTTAGCTGTGTGATTGACAGGTTAGCCGTGTGATTGACAGGTTAGCCGTGTGATTGACAGGTTAGCCGTGTGATTGACAGGTTAGCCGTGTGATTGACAGGTTAGTATGTGATTGACAGGTTAGCTGTGTGATTGACAGGTTAGCTGTGATTGACAGGTTAGCCATGTGATTGACAGGTTAGCTGTGTGAGTGACAGGTTAGCTGTGTGAGTGACAGGTTAGCCGTGTGATTGACAGGTTAGCCGTGTGATTGACAGGTTAGCCGTGTGATTGACAGGTTAGCCGTGTGATTGACAGGTTAGCCGTGTGATTGACAGGTTAGTATGTGATTGACAGGTTAGTATGTGATTGACAGGTTAGTATGTGATTGACGTTTATTTCTGTAAAATAGCTAAATGCACCCTGTAGCTAGCTAGCAATAAAGATGTTGCTGAAAAGATCAGGAGTTATAGTCAACAAGAAACTATCTGGGAATTCCAAACACACAAAGTTGATGCTGGTTGCAAATCTCTGACCTTACAGCCACGGCAGCACATCATCATAACATATTCAGTTAGTTTAAAAGGCCCTCCGTCTCCCTGACCGCTCCACTGTTTCCGGCCGTACCACTACAGATACATGTCTCAGAACTGTAAGGTCTGTAAATATGTCCAAATGACGCCACAACAGTACATACAGTGATCTCCAAAAGGATTGAGACAGTGACACATTTCTGTTTGTTTTGGCTCTGTACACTCCAACACTTGATACAATGACTGTGAGGTTAAAGTGCAGACTGTCAGCTTTAATTTGAGGGTGAACCGTTCAGAAATTACAGCACTTTTTGTACATAGTTCCCCCCCCCCCCCCCATTTTAGGGTACCAAAAGTATTGGGACAAATTCACTTGTGTGTGTATTAAAGTAGTCCAAATGTAAGTATTTGGTCCCATATTCCTAGAACACAATGACTACATTAACCTTGTGACTCTACAAACTGGTTGGATGCATTTGCTGTTTGTTTTGGTTGTGTTTCAGATGATCTTGTGAAATGAACGGGAAATAAAAGTGTCATTTTGGAGTCACGTTTATTGTAAATAAGAATATAATGTTTCTAAACAGTTCTACATGATTAAATGTGGAATTATTCACGCTTCATTCTGGATTAACCGTAACCATGGTAGCATCCACATTAATGTAGAACTGTTTAGAAACATTATATTACTATTTACAATAAAAGTGACTCCAGAATGACCCAATCCATTATCTCTAGTCCTGCTGTAGCCGGTCACGACTTGTTAATGATTTGGAAAAACAGCTGATTTGTAGTAATTTATTTTACTCACATAATTAGCGAACACAACATGTCAAATTAAATCAGTCAAACCATGTCTTAAAATTAACAGAATCACTGGGTGCTACTGTACACACACACACACACACACACACACACACACACACACACACAGGGTAGACGGGGTGTGTTGTGTACAGACAAAGGCCTCCCTGTTAAAAGTGCTGTAGTGTGGAGTGGACAGCAGGTCCCCCTCTGACCCCAACTGGGCTGAAGTCTCAGCCACTAGGTAACAGCAGGATGGGCTCAGACAGCCCTCCTCTCTCTCTCTCTCCTCCCTCTCTAGGTAACAGCAGGATGGGCTCAGACAGCCCTCCTCTCTCTCTCTCCTCCCTTTCTCTCTCTCTCATCTCCTTATTTCAGGCCCCGTCTCAGCCTGTTGCTCCGGTGGCTCCTGTTACTGAACATCAGACGAGGATCAAAATTATACCTGCAGAGAGAAGAGGAGAGGAGAGGGTTAGAGCTGGGTGGTCTGTAGAGAGGAGAGGGTTAGAGCTGGGTGGTCTGTAGAGAGGAGAGGGTTAGAGCTGGGTGGTCTGAGGAGAGGAGAGGGTTAGAGCTGGGTGGTCTGAGGAGAGGAGAGGACAGGGTTAGAGCTGGGTGGTCTGTAGAGAGGAGAGGGTTAGAGCTGGGTGGTCTGAGGAGAGGGTTAGAGCTGGGTGTTCTGAGGAGAGGAGAGGGTTAGAGCTGGGTGGTCTGTAGAGAGGAGAGGGTTAGAGCTGGGTGGTCTGAGGAGAGGAGAGGGTTAGAGCTGGGTGGTCTGAGGAGAGGAGAGGGTTAGAGCTGGGTGGTCTGAGGAGAGGAGAGGGTTAGAGCTGGGTGGTTGGTCTGTGTACTGTGCGTGGTGGTGGTGGTGGTGTCGTTGGTCTGTGTACTGTGCGTGGTGGTGGTGGTGGTGTCGTTGGTCTGTGTACTGTGCGTGGTGGTGGTGGTGTGGTGGTGGTGTCGTTGGTCTGTGTACTGTGCGTGGTGGTGGTGTGTCTGTGCGTACCGTGTGTCGTAGACTCCAGGGGTCCTACAGGACGGTCCAGAACAGGACTGCAGCATCATCAGTCTGTGGTTCATCTTCTCCAGGACCTCCTGGTCAATGGTCTTCGCCAGGTTACTGAGCTGGTAGGGGTCTGCTGTCATGTTATATACCTCTACAAACACCTGGGACACAGACAGACAGACAGACAGACAGACAGACAGACAGACAGACAGACAGACAGACAGACAGACAGACAGACAGACAGACAGAGAGAGAGAGAGAGTTAGTTAGTAGGGTGGACTGGCGGCCATGTTGAGTGTCCCCATAGCAGTAAAGCAGGAACTTCATTCTATTTCTATGGGTGGACTGGCGGCCATGTTGAGTGTCCCCATAGCAGTAAAGCAGGAACATCATTCTATTTCTATGGGTGGACTGGCGGCCATGTTGAGTGTCCCCATAGCAGTAAAGCAGGAACTTCATTATATTTCTATGGGTGGACTGGCGTCCATGTTGAGTGTCCCCATAGCAGTACAGCAGGAACTTCATTCTATTTCTATGGGTGGACTGGCGGCCATGTTGAGTGTCCCCATAGCAGTAAAGCAGGAACTTCATTCTATTTCTATGGGTGGACTGGCGGCCATGTTGAGTGTCCCCATAGCAGTACAGCAGGAACTTCATTCTATTTCTATGGGTGGACTGGCGGCCATGTTGAGTGTCCCCATAGCAGTAAAGCAGGAACTTCATTCTATTTCTATGGGTGGACTGGCGGCCATGTTGAGTGTCCCCATAGCAGTACAGCAGGAACTTCATTCTATTTCTATGGGTGGACTGGCGGCCATGTTGAGTGTCCCCATAGCAGTAAAGCAGGAACTTCATTCTATTTCTATGGGTGGACTGGCGTCCATGTTGAGTGTCCCCATAGCAGTACAGCAGGAACTTCATTCTATTTCTATGGGTGGACTGGCGTCCATGTTGAGTGTCCCCATAGCAGTACAGCAGGAACTTCATTCTATTTCTATGGGTGGACTGGCGGCCATGTTGAGTGTCCCCATAGCAGTAAAGCAGGAACTTCATTCTATTTCTATGGGTGGACTGGCGGCCATGTTGAGTGTCCCCATAGCAGTACAGCAGGAACTTCATTCTATTTCTATGGGTGGACTGGCGGCCATGTTGAGTGTCCCCATAGCAGTAAAGCAGGAACTTCATTATATTTCTATGGGTGGACTGGCGGCCATGTTGAGTGTCCCCATAGCAGTACAGCAGGAACTTCATTCTATTTCTATGGGTGGACTGGCGGCCATGTTGAGTGTCCCCATAGCAGTAAAGCAGGAACTTCATTCTATTTCTATGGGTGGACTGGCGGCCATGTTGAGTGTCCCCATAGCAGTACAGCAGGAACATCATTCTATTTCTATGGGTGGACTGGCGGCCATGTTGAGTGTCCCCATAGCAGTACAGCAGGAACTTCATTCTATTTCTATGGGTGGACTGGCGGCCATGTTGAGTGTCCCCATAGCAGTACAGCAGGAACTTCATTCTATTTCTATGGGTGGACTGGCGGCCATGTTGAGTGTCCCCATAGCAGTACAGCAGGAACTTCATTCTATTTCTATGGGTGAGACATATACACATCCCTAACACAAACATATTGTGACTAAAGGTGATAGTTCTCTCCCTCTGTTACCTCGTTGTCATCAAACTCGCAGTACTGGAGGTTGGTAAAGGGGCTGACGGTCCGAACGCAGGCGTACGTGTTGTTAAAGGAATCCTCACACACACAGTCAGGGAAACACTCGGAGACCCCCGGGCCCAGCAGGGGGCAAGCTGGATCAGCCACATCAGACCCCTCCCCTTCATACTCCACCAGGAAGTCTGTCCTCCAGGTTGAGCTGTTCACTGATCCCCCCTGACACACACAGAACACACACACAGGATTCAGATGAATACCAGTTACACACTGTTCACAGAACACACAACTACCACCATGTCTAGACTGTGTTGTACTAGACTGTGTTGTACTAGACTGTTGTAATAGACTGTGTTGTACTAGACTGTGTTGTAATAGACTGTGTTGTAATAGACTGTGTTGTAATAGACTGTGTTGTACTAGGCTGTGTTGTACTAGGCTGTGTTGTACTAGACTGTGTTGTACTAGACTGTTGTAATAGACTGTTGTACTAGACTGTGTTGTACTAGACTGTGTTGTACTAGACTGTGTTGTACTAGACTGTGTTGTACTAGACTGTTGTAATAGACTGTGTTGTAATAGACTGTGTTGTACTAGACTGTGTTGTAATAGACTGTGTTGTACTAGACTGTTGTAATAGACTGTGTTGTACTAGACTGTGTTGTACTAGACTGTGTTGTAATAGACTGTGTTGTACTAGACTGTGTTGTAATAGACTGTGTTGTACTAGACTGTGTTGTACTAGACTGTTGTACTAGACTGTGTTGTACTAGACTGTTGTACTAGACTGTTGTACTAGACTGTGTTGTACTAGACTGTGTTGTACTAGACTGTGTTGTACTAGACTGTGTTGTACTAGACTGTGTTGTACTAGACTGTTGTAATAGACTGTGTTGTACTAGGCTGTGTTGTAATAGACTGTGTTGTACTAGACTGTGTTGTACTAGACTGTGTTGTACTAGACTGTTGTACTAGGCTGTGTTGTAATAGACTGTTGTACTAGGCTGTGTTGTACTAGACTGTGTTGTACTAGACTGTGTTGTACTAGACTGTGTTGTAATAGACTGTGTTGTAATAGACTGTGTTGTAATAGACTGTGTTGTAATAGACTGTGTTGTAATAGACTGTGTTGTAATAGACTGTGTTGTAATAGACTCTGTTGTACTAGACTGTGTTGTACTAGACTGTTGTAATAGACTGTGTTGTACTAGACTGTGTTGTACTAGACTGTGTTGTACTAGACTGTTGTACTAGACTGTGTTGTACTAGACTGTGTTGTACTAGACTGTGTTGTAATAGACTGTGTTGTAATAGACTGTGTTGTCATAGACTGTGTTGTACTAGACTGTGTTGTACTAGACTGTGTTGTAATAGACTGTTGTACTAGACTGTGTTGTACTAGACTGTGTTGTACTAGACTGTGTTGTACTAGACTGTTGTACTATACTTGTTGTACTAGACTGTGTTGTACTAGACTGTGTTGTGTCAGACTGTTGTACTAGACTGTGTTGTACTAGACTGTGTTGTACTAGGCTGTGTTGTACTAGACTGTGTTGTAATACTGTTGTAATAGACTGTTGTAATAGACTGTTGTAATAGACTGTGTTGTACTAGACTGTGTTGTACTAGACTGTTGTACTAGACTGTGTTGTAATAGACTGTTGTACTAGACTGTGTTGTACTAGACTGTGTTGTACTACACTGTGTTGTACTACACTGTGTTGTACTAGACTGTGTTGTACTAGACTGTGTTGTACTAGACTTGTTGTAATAGACTGTGTTGTACTAGACTTGTTGTACTAGACTGTGTTGTAATAGACTGTTGTACTAGGCTGTGTTGTACTAGGCTGTGTTGTACTAGGCTGTTGTCATAGACTGTTGTCATAGACTGTGTTGTAATAGACTGTGTTGTACTAGACTGTTGTACTAGACTGTTGTACTAGACTGTGTTGTACTAGACGTTGTAATAGACTGTTGTACTAGACTGTGTTGTAATAGACTGTGTTGTACTAGACTTGTTGTAATAGACTGTGTTGTAATAGACTGTTGTAATAGACTGTGTTGTAATATACTGTGTTGTACTAGACTGTGTTGTACTAGACTGTGTTGTACTAGACTGTGTTGTACTAGACTGTGTTGTACTAGACTGTGTTGTACTAGACTGTGTTGTACTAGACTGTTGTACTAGGCTGTGTTGTACTAGGCTGTGTTGTACTAGGCTGTGTTGTACTAGGCTGTTGTCATAGACTGTTGTCATAGACTGTGTTGTAATAGACTGTGTTGTACTAGACTGTTGTACTAGACTGTGTTGTAATAGACTGTTGTACTAGACTGTGTTGTAATAGACTGTGTTGTAATAGACTGTTGTACTAGGCTGTGTTGTACTAGGCTGTGTTGTACTAGACTGTGTTGTACTAGACTGTTGTACTAGACTGTGTTGTACTAGACTGTGTTGTACTAGACTGTGTTGTACTAGACTGTTGTACTAGACTGTGTTGTACTAGACTGTGTTGTACTAGACTGTGTTGTAATAGACTGTGTTGTACTAGACTGTGTTGTACTAGACTGTGTTGTACTAGACTGTGTTGTACTAGACTGTGTTGTAATAGACTGTGTTGTAATAGACTGTGTTGTAATAGACTGTGTTGTAATAGACTGTGTTGTACTAGACTGTGTTGTACTAGACTGTGTTGTACTAGACTGTGTTGTACTAGACTGTGTTGTACTAGGCTGTGTTGTACTAGACTGTGTTGTAATAGACTGTGTTGTAATAGACTGTGGTGTACTAGACTGTGTTGTACTAGACTGTGTTGTACTAGACTGTTGTACTAGACTGTGTTGTACTAGACTGTGTTGTACTAGACTGTTGTACTAGACTGTGTTGTACTAGACTGTGTTGTAATAGACTGTGTTGTCATAGACTGTTGTAATAGACCGTGTTGTACTAGACTGTGTTGTACTAGACTGTGTTGTACTAGACTGTGTTGTACTAGACCGTGTTGTACTAGACCGTGTTGTACTAGACTGTTGTACTAGACTGTGTTGTACTAGACTGTGTTGTACTAGACTGTGTTGTACTAGACTGTGTTGTACTAGACTGTGTTGTAATAGACTGTGTTGTAATAGACTGTGTTGTCATAGACTGTGTTGTCATAGACTGTTGTCATAGACTGTGTTGTAATAGACTGTGTTGTAATAGACTGTTGTACTAGACTGTTGTACTAGACTGTGTTGTACTAGACTGTGTTGTACTAGACTGTGTTGTACTAGGCTGTGTTGTACTAGGCTGTTGTCATAGACTGTTGTCATAGACTGTGTTGTACTAGACTGTGTTGTAATAGACTGTGTTGTACTAGACTGTGTTGTAATAGACTGTGTTGTAATAGACTGTGTTGTAATAGACTGTGTTGTACTAGACTGTTGTCATAGACTGTTGTCATAGACTGTGTTGTACTAGACTGTGGTACTAGACTGTGTTGTACTAGACTGTGTTGTACTAGACTGTGTTGTAATAGACTGTGGTGTACTAGACTGTGGTGTACTAGACTGTTGTACTAGGCTGTGTTGTACTAGACTGTGTTGTACTAGACTGTGGTGTACTAGACTGTGGTGTACTAGACTGTGTTGTACTAGGCTGTGTTGTACTAGACTGTTGTACTAGACTGTGTTGTACTAGACTGTGTTGTAATAGACTGTGGTGTACTAGACTGTGGTGTACTAGACTGTTGTACTAGGCTGTGTTGTACTAGACTGTGTTGTACTAGACTGTGGTGTACTAGACTGTGGTGTACTAGACTGTGTTGTACTAGGCTGTGTTGTACTAGACTGTTGTACTAGACTGTGTTGTACTAGACTGTGTTGTACTAGACTGTGTTGTACTAGACTGTGTTGTAATAGACTGTGTTGTACTAGACTGTTGTAATAGACTGTGTTGTACTAGACTGTGTTGTAATAGACTGTGTTGTAATAGACTGTGTTGTACTAGGCTGTGTTGTAATAGACTGTGTTGTACTAGACTGTGTTGTACTAGGCTGTGTTGTACTAGACTGTGTTGTACTAGACTGTGTTGTAATAGACTGTGTTGTAATAGACTGTGTTGTAATAGACTGTGTTGTACTAGACTGTGTTGTACTAGACTGTGTTGTACTAGACTGTGTTGTACTAGGCTGTGTTGTACTAGGCTGTGTTGTAATAGACTGTGTTGTACTAGACTGTGTTGTACTAGGCTGTGTTGTACTAGACTGTTGTAATAGACTGTGTTGTACTAGACTGTGTTGTACTAGGCTGTGTTGTACTAGACTGTGTTGTAATAGACTGTGTTGTACTAGACTGTGTTGTACTAGGCTGTGTTGTACTAGACTGTGTTGTAATAGACTGTGTTGTACTAGGCTGTGTTGTAATAGACTGTGTTGTACTAGGCTGTGTTGTACTAGGCTGTGTTGTAATAGACTGTGTTGTACTAGACTGTTGTACTAGACTGTGTTGTACTAGACTGTGTTGTACTAGGCTGTGTTGTACTAGGCTGTGTTGTAATAGACTGTTGTACTAGACTGTTGTACTAGGCTGTGTTGTACTAGGCTGTGTTGTACTAGGCTGTGTTGTAATAGACTGTGTTGTACTAGGCTGTGTTGTAATAGACTGTGGTGTACTAGGCTGTGTTGTACTAGGCTGTGTTGTAATAGACTGTGGTGTACTAGGCTGTGTTGTACTAGGCTGTGTTGTACTAGACTGTGGTGTACTAGGCTGTGTTGTAATAGACTGTGTTGTAATAGACTGTGTTGTACTAGGCTGTGTTGTACTAGGCTGTGTTGTAATAGACTGTGGTGTACTAGGCTGTGTTGTAATAGACTGTTGTACTAGGCTGTGTTGTACTAGGCTGTGTTGTAATAGACTGTGTTGTACTAGGCTGTGTTGTACTAGGCTGTGTTGTAATAGACTGTGTTGTACTAGGCTGTGTTGTACTAGGCTGTGTTGTAATAGACTGTGGTGTACTAGGCTGTGTTGTACTAGGCTGTGTTGTACTAGGCTGTGTTGTAATAGACTGTGTTGTACTAGGCTGTGTTGTAATAGACTGTGGTGTACTAGGCTGTGTTGTACTAGATTGTGTTGTACTAGACTGTGTTGTAATAGACTGTGGTGTACTAGACTGTGGTGTACTAGACTGTGTTGTACTAGACTGTGTTGTACTAGACTGTGTTGTACTAGACTGTGTTGTACTAGACTGTGGTGTACTAGACTGTGGTGTACTAGGCTGTGTTGTACTAGACTGTGGTGTACTAGGCTGTGTTGTACTAGACTGTGTTGTACTAGGCTGTGTTGTACTAGACTGTGTTGTACTAGACTGTGGTGTACTAGACTGTGGTGTACTAGACTGTGTTGTACTAGACTGTGTTGTACTAGACTGTGGTGTACTAGACTGTGTTGTACTAGACTGTGGTGTACTAGACTGTGGTGTACTAGACTGTGGTGTACTAGACTGTGTTGTACTAGACTGTGGTGTACTAGACTGTGGTGTACTAGACTGTGGTGTACTAGACTGTGGTGTACTAGACTGTGGTGTACTAGACTGTGTTGTACTAGACTGTGTTGTACTAGACTGTGTTGTACATTTACATTTACATTTTAGTCATTTAGCAGACGCTCTTATCCAGAGCGACTTACAGTTAGTGAGTGAATACATTTTATATATATTTTTATAATTTTTTTCATACTGGCCCCCCGTGGGAAACGAACCCACAACCCTGGCGTTGCAAACGCCATGCTCTACAAACATCCCTGCCGGCCATTCCCTCCCCTACCCTGGACGACGCTGGGCCAATTGTGCGCCGCCCCATGGGTCTCCCGGTCGCGGCCAGCTACGACAGAGCCTGGATTCGAACCAGGATCTCTAGTGGCACAGCTAGCACTGCAATGCAGTGCCTTAGACCACTGTGCCACTCGGGAGATCGCAGTGGTCTAAGACTGCGTTGTACTAGACTGTGTTGTACTAGACTGTGTTGTACTAGACTGTGTTGTACTAGACTGTGTTGTACTAGACTGTGTTGTAATAGACTGTGTTGTACTAGACTGTGTTGTACTAGACTGTGTTGTAATAGACTGTTGTAATAGACTGTGTTGTACTAGGCTGTGTTGTAATAGACTGTGTTGTACTAGACTGTGGTTTTGTGTACTTGGTGTGATAGTATAGTTGTGGTTGCTGTATGGATTCTCACCAGGACAGGCAGGAAGGACATGCCATCCATGGTAGTCTTGTTGACGTTATAACCAGCCATGTCCAGGATGGTAGGACCCAGGTCAACGTTCTGGACCGCTAGCCCGGTGGTCTGGTTAGGCTTGATGTTGGGCCCTCGGATCAGTAGAGGAACTCTTATATCAGACTCATACAGCTGCCTCTTATCCAGGGGGAGAGAGAACTGACCTGGGGGGAGAGAGCTGCCTCTTATCCAGGGGGAGAGAGAACTGACCTGGGGGGGAGAGAGAGCTGCCTCTTATCCAGGGGGAGAGAGAACTGACCTGGGGGGGAGAGAGCTGCCTCTTATCCAGGGGGAGAGAGAACTGACCTGGGGGGGGAGAGAGCTGCCTCTTATCCAGGGGGAGAGAGAACTGACCTGGGGGGGGAGAGCTGCCTCTTATCCAGGGGGAGAGAGAACTGACCTGGGGGGGGGGGAGCTGCCTCTTATCCAGGGGGAGAGAGAACTGACCTGGGGGGGAGAGAGCTGCCTCTTATCCAGGGGGAGAGAGAACTGACCTGGGGGGGAGAGAGCTGCCTCTTATCCAGGGGGAGAGAGAACTGACCTGGGGGGAGAGAGCTGCCTCTTATCCAGGGGGAGAGAGAACTGACCTGGGGGGGAGAGAGAGCTGCCTCTTATCCAGGGGGAGAGAGAACTGACCTGGGGGGGGTGAGAGCTGCCTCTTATCCAGGGGGAGAGAGAACTGACCTGGGGGGAGAGAGCTGCCTCTTATCCAGGGGGAGAGAGAACTGACCTGGGGGGAGAGAGCTGCCTCTTATCCAGGGGGAGAGAGAACTGACCTGGGGGGGAGAGTGAACTGACCTGGGGGGGAGAGAGAACTGACCTGGGGGGGGAGAGAGCTGCCTCTTATCCAGGGGGAGAGAGAACTGACCTGGGGGGGAGAGAGCTGCCTCTTATCCAGGGGGAGAGAGAACTGACCTGGGGGGGGAGAGAGCTGCCTCTTATCCAGGGGGAGAGAGAACTGACCTGGGGGGGGAGAGCTGCCTCTTATCCAGGGGGAGAGAGAACTGACCTGGGGGGGAGAGAGCTGCCTCTTATCCAGGGGGAGAGAGAACTGACCTGGGGGGGAGAGAGAACTGACCTGGGGGGGGAGAGAGCTGCCTCTTATCCAGGGGGAGAGAGAACTGACCTGGGAGGGGGGGGGGAGAGTCAGCGGAGTGACAGCTATCCTCTTAGAGGTGGAGATGTTTACTTTTCTGTATGCGGTGTGTGTGGGGCATGAGTACCTGTGTCTGTGTGTGTGTGTGTGTGTGTGTGTGTGTGTGTGTGTGTGTGTGTGTGTGTGTGTGTGTGTGTGTGTGTGTGTGTGTGTGTGTGAGAAATGAGTACCTGTGTCTGTGTGTGTGTGTCTGTGTACCTGTCTGTGAGAGGTGTGTGTACCTGTGTGGTATCCGTTGTCTGAGGTGAAGATGATGTAAGTGTTCTCCAATTCACCTCTGACCTCTAACCTCTTAACCACCTTCTCCACCAGGTCATCCACTGACAGCAGAGTACGCCACCTAGTGGGGGGGGGGGGGAGACACACATTATAACTCATAAAGGTGACTCGTTTCAGGAAACTAGGCGTATGTCGCACATCACTAGTTCACAGGAGAGGCATTTAAACAATTTTTTTTTTTTTTTATCAATATGCGTTTTTGGGCAGAAATGCCTTCTGGAACGTGAACTTTCATGTGCCTTAATAACAAACTTGTATGGGATCTGTAAATACAAATACAATTCTTAAATTACGAGCCCGGTTGGTTTAACCACGGAAACAGAGAATAACCTTCCCGCTAGCCATGATTGGCTGAGATAATGGATGGACTGGTCATGCTGAGAGATGAGTTCGGATTGGCAGAACTGCAAAAAACACCTGTCTCCGGATTACATCTTCAAACTAAGGGCAACCATGGCATCCGTGACAGAGAGGGAGAAGTGTCCATCCATGTATACGGGTAAGAGAGTCTAGCTAGCTACATTTTCAGATATTATATGTTTCAAATTTTGTCAGAAAATCGTTTTCAATGCAAGTTAAAGCGTACTGTTAGCTAGCTAGCTAACGTTAGCTGGCAGACTCGCTAGCTAACGTTACGTGTATAATCTGTGTAGTAATATTATCGTATCTCAGAGCCATTTGTATTGCTAGTTATAGCCTAATGTTAGCTAGCTAGCTAACATTGAACCTAGTTGGTTAGCTTTAGCTACCTGTAGATTCATGCAGGGTAGTAACGAGTTGTGATTATGATTAATTGTTTAGCTAGCTAGCTACATGTGTAAACAAAAGACTCCACTATGCAAGTAACCATTTCAATGTACCATTTACACCTTCTGTATCCTGTGTATGTGACAAATAAACTTAAAATGGGATATAGTGTGTGTTTAATAATAATAATAATATGCCATTTAGCAGACGCTTTTATCCAAAGCGACTTACAGTCATGTGTGCATACATTTTTACGTATGGGTGGTCCCGGGGGCAGTTTACCAGAGATGGTAATGTAAAGAACAACATGATCTGCACCAAAGTCATATTAGGAAATAACGTTAAGCCAACGAGGCAGTGTCCAAGTTCTACACTTCTCTGGTAGAATGCCCTGCTTTTATGGCTGAGAACTGTGGTCCTCTGTAGCTCAGCTGGTAGAGCACGGTGCTTGTAACGCCAGGGTAGTGGGTTTGATCCCCGGGACCACCCATACGTAAAAATGTATGCACACATGACTGTAAGTCGCTTTGGATAAAAGTGTCTGCTAAATGGCATATTATTATTATTATTTAGTCCCACTCCCAACTGTAAGCTATTTTCTGTAATTAGCTCACCATTAACTTGTAAATAATGACCTTATTGTGAGTTTATTTTCCTGTAATAATGAATACAAATTAGCCAATGTAAAGACGTTGTCAGCTATATGATATGGTCATTATTTGAACTGGCTAGCCAGCTAACTTAACGTTAGCTAGCTGGCTAACAAGCTAGAAACGAACCAAAACATTGTTTAGAAAGTTGCTTTTAGTTGCCTGGTTTGCTAGATTGACATGGGGTGGGAAAGGGAACCAGCTCCAGAAGAGTAAAAGAGGAGGTGGTGGTCCGGGAGGAAGAGGAAGAACAGGAGGAGGAGACAGGAGGAGAGAGAAGACAGGAGGAGGAGAGAGAAGACAGCAGGAGGAGGAGGAGGAGGAGGAGAGAGAAGACAGCAGGAGGAGGAGGAGAGAGAAGACAGCAGGAGGAGGAGGAGGAGGAGGAGGAGAGAGAAGACAGGAGGAGGAGGAGGAGAGAGAAGACAGCAGGAGGAGGAGGAGAGAGAAGACAGCAGGAGGAGGAGGAGAGAGAAGACAGCAGGAGGAGGAGAGAGAAGACAGGAGGAGGAGGAGGAGAGAGAAGACAGCAGGAGGAGGAGGAGGAGAGAGAAGACAGCAGGAGGAGGAGAGAGAAGACAGGAGGAGGAGGAGGAGGAGAGAGAAGACAGCAGGAGGAGGAGGAGGAGAGAGAAGACAGCAGGAGGAGAGAGAAGACAGCAGGAGGAGGAGAGAGAAGACAGCAGGAGGAGGAGAGAGAAGACAGGAGGAGAGAGAAGACAGGAGGAGGAGGAGAGAGAAGACAGCAGGAGGAGGAGGAGGAGAGAGAAGACAGCAGGAGGAGGAGGAGGAGAGAGAAGACAGCAGGAGGAGGAGAGAGAAGACAGGAGGAGAGAGAAGACAGGAGGAGGAGGAGAGAGAAGACAGCAGGAGGAGGAGGAGGAGAGAGAAGACAGCAGGAGGAGGAGAGAGAAGACAGGAGGAGGAGAGAGAAGACAGCAGGAGGAGGAGAGAGAAGACAGCAGGAGGAGGAGAGAGAAAACAGGAGGAGGAGGAGGAGGAGAGAGAAGACAGGAGGAGAGAGAAGACAGGAGGAGGAGGAGAGAGAAGACAGCAGGAGGAGGAGAGAGAAGACAGGAGGAGGAGGAGAGAGAAGACAGCAGGAGGAGGAGGAGAGAGAAGACAGCAGGAGGAGGAGAGAGAAGACAGGAGGAGGAGGAGGAGAGAGAAGACAGCAGGAGGAGGAGAGAGAAGACAGCAGGAGGAGGAGGAGGAGAGAGAAGACAGCAGGAGGACGAGGAGAGAGAAGGCAGGAGGAGAGAGAAGACAGGAGGAGAGAGAAGACAGGAGGAGGAGGAGGAGGAGAGAAGACAGCAGGAGGAGGAGGAGGAGAGAGAAGACAGGAGGAGAGAGAAGACAGGAGGAGGAGGAGAGAAGACAGCAGGAGGAGGAGGAGAGAAGACAGACGGAGGAGGAGGAGGAGAGAGAAGACAGGAGGAGAGAGAAGACAGGAGGAGAGAGAAGACAGCAGGAGGAGGAGGAGGAGAGAGAAGACAGGAGGAGAGAGAAGACAGGAGGAGGAGGAGAGAGAAGACAGGAGGAGGAGGAGAGAGAAAACAGGAGGAGAGAGAAGAGGAGTAGAGAGGTGCTACTAACCGTTTCCTGAAGGCATCATCCAGTAACTCAATAGAGGAGTTGGTCATAGGAGTCTTAGCCTGTCTGATCAACCAGTGCTTGTCCTGGAGGAGGGGGGAGCGGAGAAAGGGGGAGAGGGAGAGGGAGGAAGGGGGAGAGGGAGAGGGAGGGAGGGGGAGAGGGAGAGGAAGGGAGGGAGGGGGAGAGGGAGAGGGAGGGGGGAGCGGAGAGGGAGGGAGGAGGAGAGGGAGAGGGAGGGGGAGGGAGGGGGAGAGTGAGGGGGGTTGAGAGATGGGCAAGAGATGATGGTTATTATGGTAAAGAGAGAGCAGTTCTTAACTGGTAGGTCTCTATGGTTTGGTGAGAGTTCAGACATGGCCATCAGACAGTTGGAAAGGGAAAGGAAGGGGGATATCTAGTCAGTTGTACAACTGAATGCATTCAACTGAAATGTGTCTTCCACATTTAACCCCACCCCTCTGAATCAGAGAGGTGCGGGGGGCTGCCTTAATCCACGTCCACGTCATCAGAGCCCGGGAAGCAGTTGTTGTTAGGGTTAACTGCCTTGCTCAAGAGAAGAACGTCTCGGGGCTTCAAACCAGCGACCTTTCGGTTAGGTCCTGGAGTGTGCTGGTGTTGGGGTTAGGTGCTGTAGTGTGGTGGTATGGTGGTGTTAGGTGCTGTAGTGTGGTGGTGTTGGGGTTAGGTGCTGTAGTGTGGTGGTGTTAGATGCTGTAGTGGTGTTGGGGTTAGGTGCTGTAGTGTGGTGGTGTTGGGGTTAGGTGCTGTAGTGTGGTGGTGTTGGGGTTAGGTGCTGTAGTGTGGTGGTATGGTGGTGTTGGGGTTAGGTGCTGTAGTGTGGTGGTGTTGGGGTTAGGTGCTGTAGTGTGGTGGTGTTGGGGTTAGGTACTGTAGTGTGGTGGTGTTGGGGTTAGGTGCTGTAGTGTGGTGGTGTTGGGGTTAGGTGCTGTAGTGTTGGGGTTAGGTGCTGTAGTGTGGTGGTATGGTGGTGTTGGGGTTAGGTGCTGTAGTGTGGTGGTGTTGGGGTTAGGTGCTGTAGTGTGGTGGTATGGTGGTGTTGGGGTTAGGTGCTGTAGTGTGGTGGTGTTGGGGTTAGGTAATGTAGTGTGGTGGTGTTGGGGTTAGGTGCTGTAGTGTGGTGGTGTTGGGGTTAGGTGCTGTAGTGTTGGGGTTAGGTGCTGTAGTGTGGTGGTATGGTGGTGTTGGGGTTAGGTGCTGTAGTGTGGTGGTGTTGGGGTTAGGTGCTGTAGTGTGGTGGTGTTGGGGTTAGGTGCTGTAGTGTGGTGGTATGGTGGTGTTGGGGTTAGGTGCTGTAGTGTGGTGGTGTTGGGGTTAGGTGCTGTAGTGTGGTGGTGTTGGGGTTAGGTGCTGTAGTGTGGTGGTGTTGGGGTTAGGTGCTGTAGTGTGGTGGTGTTGGGGTTAGGTGCTGTAGTGTTGGGGTTAGGTGCTGTAGTGTGGTGGTATGGTTGTGTTGGGGTTAGGTGCTGTAGTGTGGTGGTGTTGGGGTTAGGTGCTGTAGTGTGGTGATGTTGGGGTTAGGTGCTGTAGTGTGGTGATGTTGGGGTTAGGTGCTGTAGTGTGGTGGTGTTGGGGTTAGGTGCTGTAGTGTTGGGGTTAGGTGCTGTAGTGTGGTGGTATGGTGGTGTTGGGGTTAGGTGCTGTAGTGTGGTGGTGTTGGGGTTAGGTGCTGTAGTGTGGTGGTGTTGGGGTTAGGTGCTGTAGTGTGGTGGTATGGTGGTGTTGGGGTTAGGTGCTGTAGTGTGGTGGTGTTGGGGTTAGGTGCTGTAGTGTGGTGGTGTTGGGGTTAGGTGCTGTAGTGTGGTGGTGTTGGGGTTAGGTGCTGTAGTGTGGTGGTGTTGGGGTTAGGTGCTGTAGTGTGGTGGTGTTGGGGTTAGGTGCTGTAGTGTGGTGGTGTTGGGGTTAGGTGCTGTAGTGTGGTGGTATGGTGGTGTTGGGGTTAGGTGCTGTAGTGTGGTGATGTTGGGGTTAGGTGCTGTAGTGTGGTGATGTTGGGGTTAGGTGCTGTAGTGTGGTGGTATGGTGGTTAGGTGCTGTAGTGTGGTGGTATGGTGGTTAGGTGCTGTAGTGTGGTGGTGTTGGGGTTAGGTGCTGTAGTGTGGTGGTGTTGGGGTTAGGTGCTGTAGTGTGGTGGTGTTGGGGATAGGTGCTGTAGTGTGGTGGTGTTGGGGTTAGGTGCTGTAGTGTGGTGGTGTTGGGGTTAGGTGCTGTAGTGTGGTGGTGTTGGGGTTAGGTGCTGTAGTGTGGTGGTGTTGGGGTTAGGTGCTGTAGTGTGGTGGTATGGTGGTATGGTGGTGTTAGGGTTAGGTGCTGTAGTGTTGGGGTTAGGTGCTGTAGTGTGGTGGTATGGTGGTGTTGGGGTTAGGTGCTGTAGTGTTGAGGTTAGGTGCTGTAGTGTGGTGGTGTTGGTGTTAGGTGCTGTAGTGTGGTGGTGTTGGGGTTAGGTGCTGTAGTGTGGTGGTGTTGGGGTTAGGTGCTGTAGTGTGGTGGTGTTGGGGTTAGGTGCTGTAGTGTGGTGGTGGTGGGGTTAGGTGCTGTAGTGTGGTGGTATGGTGGTGTTAGGGTTAGGTGCTGTAGTGTTGGGGTTAGGTGCTGTAGTGTGGTGGTGTTGGGGTTAGGTGCTGTAGTGTGGTGGTGTTGGGGTTAGGTGCTGTAGTGTGGTGGTGTTGGGGTTAGGTGCTGTAGTGTGGTGGTATGGTGGGGTTAGGTGCTGTAGTGTTGTGGTTAGGTGCTGTAGTGTGGTGGTGTTGGGGTTAGGTGCTGTAGTGTGGTGGTGTTGGGGTTAGGTGCTGTAGTGTGGTGGTGTTGGGGTTAGGTGCTGTAGTGTGGTGGTGTTGGGGTTAGGTGCTGTAGTGTGGTAGTGTTGGGGTTAGGTGCTGTAGTGTGGTGGTGTTGGGGTTAGGTGCTGTAGTGTGGTGGTGTTGGGGTTAGGTGCTGTAGTGTGGTGGTGGTGGGGTTAGGTGCTGTAGTGTGGTGGTGTTGGGGTTAGGTGCTGTAGTGTGGTGGTGTTAGGTGCTGTAGTGTGGTGGTGTTGGGGTTAGGTGCTGTAGTGTGGTGGTGTTGGGGTTAGGTGCTGTAGTGTGGTGGTGTTGGGGTTAGGTGCTGTAGTGTGGTGGTGTTGGGGTTAGGTGCTGTAGTGTGGTGGTGTTGGGGTTAGGTGCTGTAGTGTGGTGGTATGGTGGTGTTGGGGTTAGGTGCTGTAGTGTTGGGGTTAGGTGCTGTAGTGTGGTGGTGTTGGGGTTAGGTGCTGTAGTGTGGTGGTGTTGGGGTTAGGTGCTGTAGTGTGGTGGTGTTGGGGTTAGGTGCTGTAGTGTGGTGGTGGTGGGGTTAGGTGCTGTAGTGTGGTGGTGTTGGGGTTAGGTGCTATAGTGTGGTGGTGTTAGGTGCTGTAGTGTGGTGGTGTTGGGGTTAGGTGCTGTAGTGTGGTGGTGTTGGGGTTAGGTGCTGTAGTGTGGTGGTGTTGGGGTTAGGTGCTGTAGTGTGGTGGTGTTGGGGTTAGGTGCTGTAGTGTTGTGGTATGGTGGTGTTGGGGTTAGGTGCTGTAGTGTTGGGGTTAGGTGCTGTAGTGTGGTGGTGGTGGGGTTAGGTGCTGTAGTGTTGGGGTTAGGTGCTGTAGTGTGGTGGTGGTGGGGTTAGGTGCTGTAGTGTGGTGGTGTTGGGGTTAGGTGCTGTAGTGTGGTGGTGTTAGGTGCTGTAGTGTGGTGGTGTTGGGGTTAGGTGCTGTAGTGTGGTGGTGTTGGGGTTAGGTGCTGTAGTGTGGTGGTGTTGGGGTTAGGTGCTGTAGTGTGGTGGTGTCTGGGTTAGGTGCTGTAGTGTGGTGGTATGGTGGTGTTGGGGTTAGGTGCTGTAGTGTTGGGGTTAGGTGCTGTAGTGTGGTGGTGTTGGGGTTAGGTGCTGTAGTGTGGTGGTATGGTGGTGTTGGGGTTAGGTGCTGTAGTGTTGTGGTTAGGTGCTGTAGTGTGGTGGTGTTGGGGTTAGGTGCTGTAGTGTGGTGGTGTTGGGGTTAGGTGCTGTAGTGTGGTGGTGTTGGGGTTAGGTGCTGTAGTGTGGTGGTGTTGGGGTTAGGTGCTGTAGTGTGGTGGTATGGTGGTGTTGGGGTTAGGTGCTGTAGTGTGGTGGTGTTGGGGTTAGGTGCTGTAGTGTGGTGGTGTTGGGGTTAGGTGCTGTAGTGTGGTGGTGTTGGGGTTAGGTGCTGTAGTGTGGTGGTGTTGGGGTTAGGTGCTGTAGTGTTGGGGTTAGGTGCTGTAGTGTGGTGGTATGGTTGTGTTGGGGTTAGGTGCTGTAGTGTGGTGGTGTTGGGGTTAGGTGCTGTAGTGTGGTGATGTTGGGGTTAGGTGCTGTAGTGTGGTGATGTTGGGGTTAGGTGCTGTAGTGTGGTGGTGTTGGGGTTAGGTGCTGTAGTGTTGGGGTTAGGTGCTGTAGTGTGGTGGTATGGTGGTGTTGGGGTTAGGTGCTGTAGTGTGGTGGTGTTGGGGTTAGGTGCTGTAGTGTGGTGGTGTTGGGGTTAGGTGCTGTAGTGTGGTGGTATGGTGGTGTTGGGGTTAGGTGCTGTAGTGTGGTGGTGTTGGGGTTAGGTGCTGTAGTGTGGTGGTGTTGGGGTTAGGTGCTGTAGTGTGGTGGTGTTGGGGTTAGGTGCTGTAGTGTGGTGGTGTTGGGGTTAGGTGCTGTAGTGTGGTGGTGTTGGGGTTAGGTGCTGTAGTGTGGTGGTGTTGGGGTTAGGTGCTGTAGTGTGGTGGTATGGTGGTGTTGGGGTTAGGTGCTGTAGTGTGGTGATGTTGGGGTTAGGTGCTGTAGTGTGGTGATGTTGGGGTTAGGTGCTGTAGTGTGGTGGTATGGTGGTTAGGTGCTGTAGTGTGGTGGTATGGTGGTTAGGTGCTGTAGTGTGGTGGTGTTGGGGTTAGGTGCTGTAGTGTGGTGGTGTTGGGGTTAGGTGCTGTAGTGTGGTGGTGTTGGGGATAGGTGCTGTAGTGTGGTGGTGTTGGGGTTAGGTGCTGTAGTGTGGTGGTGTTGGGGTTAGGTGCTGTAGTGTGGTGGTGTTGGGGTTAGGTGCTGTAGTGTGGTGGTGTTGGGGTTAGGTGCTGTAGTGTGGTGGTATGGTGGTATGGTGGTGTTAGGGTTAGGTGCTGTAGTGTTGGGGTTAGGTGCTGTAGTGTGGTGGTATGGTGGTGTTGGGGTTAGGTGCTGTAGTGTTGAGGTTAGGTGCTGTAGTGTGGTGGTGTTGGTGTTAGGTGCTGTAGTGTGGTGGTGTTGGGGTTAGGTGCTGTAGTGTGGTGGTGTTGGGGTTAGGTGCTGTAGTGTGGTGGTGTTGGGGTTAGGTGCTGTAGTGTGGTGGTGGTGGGGTTAGGTGCTGTAGTGTGGTGGTATGGTGGTGTTAGGGTTAGGTGCTGTAGTGTTGGGGTTAGGTGCTGTAGTGTGGTGGTGTTGGGGTTAGGTGCTGTAGTGTGGTGGTGTTGGGGTTAGGTGCTGTAGTGTGGTGGTGTTGGGGTTAGGTGCTGTAGTGTGGTGGTATGGTGGGGTTAGGTGCTGTAGTGTTGTGGTTAGGTGCTGTAGTGTGGTGGTGTTGGGGTTAGGTGCTGTAGTGTGGTGGTGTTGGGGTTAGGTGCTGTAGTGTGGTGGTGTTGGGGTTAGGTGCTGTAGTGTGGTGGTGTTGGGGTTAGGTGCTGTAGTGTGGTAGTGTTGGGGTTAGGTGCTGTAGTGTGGTGGTGTTGGGGTTAGGTGCTGTAGTGTGGTGGTGTTGGGGTTAGGTGCTGTAGTGTGGTGGTGGTGGGGTTAGGTGCTGTAGTGTGGTGGTGTTGGGGTTAGGTGCTGTAGTGTGGTGGTGTTAGGTGCTGTAGTGTGGTGGTGTTGGGGTTAGGTGCTGTAGTGTGGTGGTGTTGGGGTTAGGTGCTGTAGTGTGGTGGTGTTGGGGTTAGGTGCTGTAGTGTGGTGGTGTTGGGGTTAGGTGCTGTAGTGTGGTGGTGTTGGGGTTAGGTGCTGTAGTGTGGTGGTATGGTGGTGTTGGGGTTAGGTGCTGTAGTGTTGGGGTTAGGTGCTGTAGTGTGGTGGTGTTGGGGTTAGGTGCTGTAGTGTGGTGGTGTTGGGGTTAGGTGCTGTAGTGTGGTGGTGTTGGGGTTAGGTGCTGTAGTGTGGTGGTGGTGGGGTTAGGTGCTGTAGTGTGGTGGTGTTGGGGTTAGGTGCTATAGTGTGGTGGTGTTAGGTGCTGTAGTGTGGTGGTGTTGGGGTTAGGTGCTGTAGTGTGGTGGTGTTGGGGTTAGGTGCTGTAGTGTGGTGGTGTTGGGGTTAGGTGCTGTAGTGTGGTGGTGTTGGGGTTAGGTGCTGTAGTGTTGTGGTATGGTGGTGTTGGGGTTAGGTGCTGTAGTGTTGGGGTTAGGTGCTGTAGTGTGGTGGTGGTGGGGTTAGGTGCTGTAGTGTTGGGGTTAGGTGCTGTAGTGTGGTGGTGGTGGGGTTAGGTGCTGTAGTGTGGTGGTGTTGGGGTTAGGTGCTGTAGTGTGGTGGTGTTAGGTGCTGTAGTGTGGTGGTGTTGGGGTTAGGTGCTGTAGTGTGGTGGTGTTGGGGTTAGGTGCTGTAGTGTGGTGGTGTTGGGGTTAGGTGCTGTAGTGTGGTGGTGTCTGGGTTAGGTGCTGTAGTGTGGTGGTATGGTGGTGTTGGGGTTAGGTGCTGTAGTGTTGGGGTTAGGTGCTGTAGTGTGGTGGTGTTGGGGTTAGGTGCTGTAGTGTGGTGGTATGGTGGTGTTGGGGTTAGGTGCTGTAGTGTTGTGGTTAGGTGCTGTAGTGTGGTGGTGTTGGGGTTAGGTGCTGTAGTGTGGTGGTGTTGGGGTTAGGTGCTGTAGTGTGGTGGTGTTGGGGTTAGGTGCTGTAGTGTGGTGGTGTTGGGGTTAGGTGCTGTAGTGTGGTGGTGGTGGGGTTAGGTGCTGTAGTGTGGTGGTGTTGGGGTTAGGTGCTGTAGTGTGGTGGTGTTAGGTGCTGTAGTGTGGTGGTGTTGGGGTTAGGTGCTGTAGTGTGGTGGTGTTGGGGTTAGGTGCTGTAGTGTGGTGGTGTTGGGGTTAGGTGCTGTAGTGTGGTGGTGTTGGGGTTAGGTGCTGTAGTGTGGTGGTGTTGGGGTTAGGTGCTGTAGTGTGGTGGTATGGTGGTGTTAGGTGCTGTAGTGTTGGGGTTAGGTGCTGTAGTGTGGTGGTGTTGGGGTTAGGTGCTGTAGTGTGGTGGTGTTGGGATTAGGTGCTGTAGTGTGGTGGTGTTGGGGTTAGGTGCTGTAGTGTGGTGGTGTTGGGGTTAGGTGCTGTAGTGTGGTGGTGTTAGGTGCTGTAGTGTGGTGGTGGTGGTGTTGGGGTTAGGTGCTGTAGTGTGGTGGTATTGGGGTTAGGTGCTGTAGTGTGGTGGTGTTGGGGTTAGGTGCTGTAGTGTGGTGGTGTTGGGGTTAGGTGCTGTAGTGTGGTGGTGTTGGGGTTAGGTGCTGTAGTGTGGTGGTATGGTGGTGTTGGGGTTAGGTGCTGTAGTGTTGGGGTTAGGTGCTGTAGTGTGGTGGTGTTGGGGTTAGGTGCTGTAGTGTGGTGGTGGTGGTGTTAGGTGCTGTAGTGTGGTGGTGGTGGTATTGGGGTTAGGTGCTGTAGTGTGGTGGTGTTGGGGTTAGGTGCTGTAGTGTGGTGGTATTGGGGTTAGGTGCTGTAGTGTGGTGGTGTTGGGGTTAGGTGCTGTAGTGTGGTGGTGTTGGGGTTAGGTGCTGTAGTGTGGTGGTGTTGGGGTTAGGTGCTGTAGTGTGGTGGTATGGTGGTATGGTGGTGTTGGGGTTAGGTGCTGTAGTGTTGGGGTTAGGTGCTGTAGTGTGGTGGTGTTGGGGTTAGGTGCTGTAGTGTGGTGGTATGGTGGTATGGTGGTGTTGGGGTTAGGTGCTGTAGTGTGGTGGTGTTGGGGTTAGGTGCTGTAGTGTGGTGGTATGGTGGTATGGTGGTGTTGGGGTTAGGTGCTGTAGTGTTGGGGTTAGGTGCTGTAGTGTGGTGGTATGGTGGGGTTAGGTGCTGTAGTGTGGTGGTGTTGGGGTTAGGTGCTGTAGTGTGGTGGTATGGTGGTGTTGGGGTTAGGTGCTGTAGTGTTGGGGTTAGGTGCTGTAGTGTGGTGGTATGGTGGTATGGTGGTGTTAGGTGCTGTAGTGTGGTGGTGTTGGGGTTAGGTGCTGTAGTGTGGTGGTGTTGGGGTTAGGTGCTGTAGTGTTGGGGTTAGATGCTGTAGTGTGGTGGTGTTGGGGTTGCCATGTTTGGAGCCTACCTTCCCATGGACGTTGAAGTTGGGGTCTCGGGGGGCCTTGAGATCCTTGAAGCGGTCCTGGTACTGCGGGGCGGAGGTCCATGGGGAGTGGGGGGCTGGGGTCGACACCATCATGAAAAACGGGCGGTAGTTAGACTTATACTGGAGGAAGTCTAGAGACATGTTGGTCTAGAGAGGACAGAGGTAGAGGTAGTTACACACAAGTTGATCCCAGATTGATGCTGTAGTGATCTGACCATGAGTTAGTGGACAGGGACAGTCGTTTCCAGTAATGCAGGGTATTCTGTGTCCTTCAGCAGGACTACTAACAGCTGTACTCACCAGTACGTCTGTCAGGTAGTCTTCGCTGTAGTTCCCTCCATGTTTCTTAGGCTTCCCATTCACAGACAGAGTATAGTTGTAGTACTTAGAGTTCCTCTCCTGAATAGAACAGAGACAGAGTATAGTTGTAGACTACTGAGGTGAAGTGTTGTTGTTCTCACCAGAGTCTAGACTGATATAGTGGATAATCTAATCTCCCCAGAGTCTAGACTGATATAGTGGATAATTTAATCTCCCCAGAGTCTAGACTGATATAGTGGATAATCTAATCTCACCAGAGTCTAGACTGATATAGTGGATAATCTAATCTCCCCAGAGTCTAGACTGATATAGTGGATAATCTAATCTCCCCAGAGTCTAGACTGATATAGTGGATAATCTAATATCCCCAGAGTCTAGACTGATATAGTGGATAATCTAATCTCGCCAGAGTCTAGACTGATATAGTGGATAATCTAATCTCCCCAGAGTCTAGACTGATATAGTGGATAATCTAATCTCACCAGAGTCTAGACTGATATAGTGGATAATCTAATCTCCCCAGAGTCTAGACTGATATAGTGGATAATCTAATCTCCCCAGAGTCTAGACTGATATAGTGGATAATCTAATCTCCCCAGAGTCTAGACTGATATAGTGGATAATCTAATCTCCCCAGAGTCTAGACTGATATAGTGGATAATCTAATCTCCCCAGAGTCTAGACTGATATAGTGGATAATCTAATCTCCCCAGAGTCTAGACTGATATAGTGGATAATCTAATCTCCCCAGAGTCTAGACTGATATAGTGGATAATCTAATCTCCCCAGAGTCTAGACTGATATAGTGGATAATCTAATCTCACCAGAGTCTAGACTGATATAGTGGATAATCTAATCTCCCCAGAGTCTAGACTGATATAGTGGATAATCTAATCTCCCCAGAGTCTAGACTGATATAGTGGATAATCTAATCTCCCCAGAGTCTAGACTGATATAGTGGATAATCTAATCTCACCAGAGTCTAGACTGATATAGTGGATAATCTAATCTCCCCAGAGTCTAGACTGATATAGTGGATAATCTAATCTCACCAGAGTCTAGACTGATATAGTGGATAATCTAATCTCCCCAGAGTCTAGACTGATATAGTGGATAATCTAATCTCCCCAGAGTCTAGACTGATATAGTGGATAATCTAATCTCCCCAGAGTCTAGACTGATATAGTGGATAATCTAATCTCCCCAGAGTCTAGACTGATATAGTGGATAATCTAATCTCCCCAGAGTCTAGACTGATATAGTGGATAATCTAATCTCACCAGAGTCTAGACTGATATAGTGGATAATCTAATCTCCCCAGAGTCTAGACTGATATAGTGGATAATCTAATCTCACCAGAGTCTACACTGATATAGTGTATAATCTAATCTCACCAGAGTCTAGACTGATATAGTGGATAATCTAATCTCCCCAGAGTCTAGACTGATATAGTGGATAATCTAATCTCCCCAGAGTCTAGACTGATATAGTGGATAATCTAATCTCCCCAGAGTCTAGACTGATATAGTGGATAATCTAATCTCCCCAGAGTCTAGACTGATATAGTGGATAATCTAATCTCCCCAGAGTCTAGACTGATATAGTGGATAATCTAATCTCCCCAGAGTCTAGACTGATATAGTGGATAATCTAATCTCCCCAGAGTCTAGACTGATATAGTGGATAATCTAATCTCACCAGAGTCTAGACTGATATAGTGGATAATCTAATCTCACCAGAGTCTAGACTGATATAGTGGATAATCTAATCTCCCCAGAGTCTAGACTGATATAGTGGATAATCTAATCTCCCCAGAGTCTAGACTGATATAGTGGATAATCTAATCTCCCCAGAGTCTAGACTGATATAGTGGATATTCTAATCTCCCCAGAGTCTAGACTGATATAGTGGATAATCTAATCTCCCCAGAGTCTAGACTGATATAGTGGATAATCTAATCTCCCCAGAGTCTAGACTGATATAGTGGATAATCTAATCTCACCAGAGCGATCCAGTAGTCCCATCCCAGAGGAACATGCTCCACTCCTCCTGCATCTGGGTTCCCATACTGAAACAGAGAGAGAGTCTGTTTCTATACTAAACCACATGTATAGTCAGTTTCCATACTGAAACACAGAGACAGAGTCTGTTTCTATACTAAACCACATGTATAGTCAGTTTCCATACTGAAACAGAGACAGAGTCAGTTTCTATACTAAACCACATGTATAGTCAGTTTCCATACTGAAACAGAGAAAGAGTCAGTTTCTATACTAAACCACATGTATAGTCAGTTTCCATACTGAAACAGAGACAGAGTCAGTTTCTATACTAAACCACATGTATAGTCAGTTTCCATACTGAAACACAGAGACAGAGTCAGTTTCTATACTAAACCACATGTATAGTCAGTTTCCATACTGAAACCGAGACAGAGTCTGTTTCTATACTAAACCACATGTATAGTCAGTTTCCATACTGAAACACAGAGACAGAGTCAGTTTCTATACTAAACCACATGTATAGTCAGTTTCCATACTGAAACAGAGACAGAGTCAGTTTCTATACTAAACCACATGTATAGTCAGTTTCCATACTGAAACAGAGAGAGTCAGTTTCTATACTAAACCACATGTATAGTCAGTTCCCATACTGAAACACAGAGTCTGTTTCTATACTAAACCACATGTATAGTCAGTTTCCATACTGAAACAGAGACAGAGACAGTTTCTATACTAAACCACATGTATAGTCAGTTTCCATACTGAAACACAGAGACAGAGTCAGTTTCTATACTAAACCACATGTATAGTCAGTTTCCATACTGAAACAGAGACAGAGTCAGTTTCTATACTAAACCACATGTATAGTCAGTTTCCATACTGAAACAGAGACAGAGTCAGTTTCTATACTAAACCACATGTATAGTCAGTTTCCATACTGAAACAGAGACAGAGTCAGTTTCTATACTAAACCACATGTATAGTCAGTTTCCATACTGAAACAGAGACAGAGTCAGTTTCTATACTAAACCACATGTATAGTCAGTTCCCATACTGAAACACAGAGTCTGTTTCTATACTAAACCACATGTATAGTCAGTTTCCATACTGAAACAGAGACAGAGTCTGTTTCTATACTAAACCACATGTATAGTCAGTTTCCATACTGAAACACAGAGACAGAGTCAGTTTCTATACTAAACCACATGTATAGTCAGTTTCCATACTGAAACACAGAGACAGAGTCTGTTTCTATACTAAACCACATGTATAGTCAGTTTCCATACTGAAACCGAGACAGAGTCTGTTTCTATACTAAACCACATGTATAGTCAGTTTCCATACTGAAACACAGAGACAGAGTCAGTTTCTATACTAAACCACATGTATAGTCAGTTTCCATACTGAAACAGAGACAGAGTCAGTTTCTATACTAAACCACATGTATAGTCAGTTTCCATACTGAAACAGAGACAGAGTCTGTTTCTATACTAAACCACATGTATAGTCAGTTTCCATACTGAAACAGAGACAGAGTCTGTTTCTATACTAAACCACATGTATAGTCAGTTCCCATACTGAAACACAGAGACAGAGTCAGTTTCTATACTAAACCACATGTATAGTCAGTTTCCATACTGAAACACAGAGACAGAGACAGTTTCTATACTAAATCACATGTATAGTCAGTTTCCATACTGAAACAGAGACAGAGTCAGTTTCTATACTAAACCACATGTATAGTCAGTTTCCATACTGAAACAGAGACAGAGTCAGTTTCTATACTAAACCACATGTATAGTCAGTTTCCATACTGAAACACAGAGACAGAGTCAGTTTCTATATTAAACCACATGTATAGTCAGTTTCCATACTGAAACAGAGACAGAGTCAGTTTCTATACTAAACCACATGTATAGTCAGTTTCCATACTGAAACAGAGACAGAGTCAGTTTCTATACTAAACAACATGTATAGTCAGTTCCCATACTGAAACACAGTCTGTTTCTATACTAAACCACATGTATAGTCAGTTTCCATACTGAAACAGAGACAGAGACAGTTTCTATACTAAACCACATGTATAGTCAGTTTCCATACTGAAACACAGAGACAGAGTCAGTTTCTATACTAAACCACATGTATAGTCAGTTTCCATACTGAAACAGAGACAGAGTCAGTTTCTATACTAAACCACATGTATAGTCAGTTTCCATACTGAAACAGAGACAGAGTCTGTTTCTATACTAAACCACATATATAGTCAGTTTCCATACTGAAACACAGAGACAGAGTCAGTTTCTATACTAAACCACATGTATAGTCAGTTTCCATACTGAAACACAGAGACAGAGTCAGTTTCTATACTAAACCACATGTATAGTCAGTTTCCATACTGAAACACAGAGACAGAGTCAGTTTCTATACTAAACCACATGTATAGTCAGTTTCCATACTGAAACACAGAGACAGAGTCAGTTTCTATACTAAATCACATGTATAGTCAGTTTCCATACTGAAACACAGAGACAGAGTCTGTTTCTATACTAAACCACATGTATAGTCAGTTCCCATACTGAAACACAGTCTGTTTCTATACTAAACCACATGTATAGTCAGTTTCCATACTGAAACAGAGACAGAGTCTGTTTCTATACTAAACCACATGTATAGTCAGTTTCCATACTGAAACACAGAGACAGAGTCAGTTTCTATACTAAACCACATGTATAGTCAGTTTCCATACTGAAACACAGAGACAGAGTCTGTTTCTATACTAAACCACATGTATAGTCAGTTTCCATACTGAAACCGAGACAGAGTCTGTTTCTATACTAAACCACATGTATAGTCAGTTTCCATACTGAAACACAGAGACAGTCAGTTTCTATACTAAACCACATGTATAGTCAGTTTCCATACTGAAACCGAGACAGAGTCAGTTTCTATACTAAACCACATGTATAGTCAGTTTCCATACTGAAACACAGAGACAGAGTCAGTTTCTATACTAAACCACATGTATAGTCAGTTTCCATACTGAAACAGAGACAGAGTCAGTTTCTATACTAAACCACATGTATAGTCAGTTTCCATACTGAAACAGAGAGAGAGTCAGTTTCTATTCTAAACCACATGTATAGTCAGTTTCCATACTGAAACAGAGACAGAGTCAGAGAGACAGAAAGAGAGTCAGTTCACAGAGATTCAGAGCCAGACAGGGTGAGTTCCTATACATTGATCCATAGTGTGTGAGTCGGGGGGGGGGGGGGGGGGTCTATACATTGATCCATAGTGTGTGAGTCGGGGGGGGGGGGGGGGTCTATACATTGATCCATAGTGTGTGAGTCGAGGGGGGGGGGGGGTCTATACATTGATCCATAGTGTGTGAGTCGGGGGGGGGGGGGGGGTCTATACATTGATCCATAGTGTGTGAGTCGAGGGGGGGGGGGGGTAAACTGAGTGTTACTCAGAGGACCTGCTGCTACTCTGAGATAAAGCCATTCGTACATGTCCTCCGAGAGTTAGGGAGGTGTGGGAACAGATCATCACCCTTACAGTGTAATCTACATACATGATAGGACATGATGACGTGAAGATGCTGTGTGTGGTGTGGTTGTGGTATGGTTGTGGTATGGTTGTGGTATGGTTGTGGTATGGTTGTGGTATGGTTGTGGCATGCTGTCATATTGTTGCAGACTCTTACCTTGTCCAAAGTAATTGCCCCTTTGGGATAAATACCGTTTTTTAAAATTGAATTGGTTGAGGTATTTCCCAGTGAAGGAGGTCTGGTAGCCAGCGTAGGGTTAGTGGTAGAGTTAGGTGAGGTCTAGTTACCTGGTTGAGGTACTTCCCAGCGAAGGAGGTCTGGTAGCCAGCGTAGGGTTAGTGGTAGAGTTAGGTGAGGTGTAGTTACCTGGTTGAGGTACTCCCCAGTGAAGGAGGGGTCTGGTAGCCAGCGTAGGGTTAGTGGTAGAGTTAGGTGAGGTGTAGTTACCTGGTTGAGGTACTCCCCAGTGAAGGAGGGGTCTGGTAGCCAGCGTAGGGTTAGTGGTAGAGTTAGGTGAGGTGTAGTTACCTGGTTGAGGTACTCCCCAGTGAAGAAGGTCTGGTAGCCAGCGTAGGGTTAGTGGTAGAGTTAGGTGAGGTGTAGTTACCTGGTTGAGGTACTCCCCAGTGAAGGAGGGGTCTGGTAGCCAGCGTAGGGTTAGTGGTAGAGTTAGGTGAGGTGTAGTTACCTGGTTGAGGTACTTCCCAGTGAAGAAGGTCTGGTAGCCAGCGTAGGGTTAGTGGTAGAGTTAGGTGAGGTGTAGTTACCTGGTTGAGGTACTCCCCAGTGAAGGAGGGGTCTGGTAGCCAGCGTAGGGTTAGTGGTAGAGTTAGGTGAGGTGTAGTTACCTGGTTGAGGTACTCCCCAGTGAAGGAGGGGTCTGGTAGCCAGCGTAGGGTTAGTGGTAGAGTTAGGTGAGGTGTAGTTACCTGGTTGAGGTACTTCCCAGTGAAGGAGGGGTCTGGTAGCCAGCGTAGGGTTAGTGGTAGAGTTAGGTGAGGTGTAGTTACCTGGTTGAGGTACTCCCCAGTGAAGGAGGGGTCTGGTAGCCAGCGTAGGGTTAGTGGTAGAGTTAGGTGAGGTGTAGTTACCTGGTTGAGGTACTCCCCAGTGAAGGAGGGGTCTGGTAGCCAGCGTAGGGTTAGTGGTAGAGTTAGGTGAGGTGTAGTTACCTGGTTGAGGTACTTCCCAGTGAAGGAGGGGTCTGGTAGCCAGCGTAGGGTTAGTGGTAGAGTTAGGTGAGGTGTAGTTACCTGGTTGAGGTACTCCCCAGTGAAGAAGGTCTGGTAGCCAGCGTAGGGTTAGTGGTAGAGTTAGGTGAGGTGTAGTTACCTGGTTGAGGTACTCCCCAGTGAAGGAGGGGTCTGGTAGCCAGCGTAGGGTTAGTGGTAGAGTTAGGTGAGGTGTAGTTACCTGGTTGAGGTACTCCCCAGTGAAGGAGGGGTCTGGTAGCCAGCGTAGGGTTAGTGGTAGAGTTAGGTGAGGTGTAGTTACCTGGTTGAGGTACTCCCCAGTGAAGGAGGTCTGGTAGCCAGCGTAGGGTTAGTGGTAGAGTTAGGTGAGGTGTAGTTACCTGGTTGAGGTACTCCCCAGTGAAGGAGGGGTCTGGTAGCCAGCGTAGGGTTAGTGGTAGAGTTAGGTGAGGTGTAGTTACCTGGTTGAGGTATTTCCCAGCGAAGAAGGTCTGGTAGCCAGCGTAGGGTTAGTGGTAGAGTTAGGTGAGGTGTAGTTACCTGGTTGAGGTATTTCCCAGCGAAGAAGGTCTGGTAGCCAGCGTAGGGTTAGTGGTAGAGTTAGGTGAGGTGTAGTTACCTGGTTGAGGTACTTCCCAGCGAAGAAGGTCTGGTAGCCAGCGTAAGCCTGCAGTAGAGCAGGGAAGGTCTGGGGCTCTTGGGTCTTCTGCCAGGCCGGGCTGCTGCAGTTCCCTTCCAGAGTGTTGTTGATCACATGGTGGTTATGGGGATACTTCCCTGTTAGGATGCTGGCTCTGCTGGGACAGCACAGTGGGCTGGCTACAAACTGGAGAGAACACAACAAGATACCCCCATCAGGTAAGATAACCCAAACTCTAACTAAGTGTTAGGATGCTGGCTACAAACTGGAGAGAACACAACAAGATACCCCCATCAGGTAAGATAACCCAAACTCTAACTAAGTGTTAGGATGCTGGCTCTGCTGGGACAGCACAGTGGGCTGGCTACAAACTGGAGAGAACACAACAAGATACCCCCATCAGGTAAGATAACCCAAACTCTAACTAAGTGTTAGGATGCTGGCTCTGCTGGGACAGCACAGTGGGCTGGCTACAAACTGGAGAGAACACAACAAGATACCCCCATCAGGTAAGATAACCCAAACTCTAACTAAGTGTTAGGATGCTGGCTACAAACTGGAGAGAACACAACAAGATACCCCCATCAGGTAAGATAACCCAAACTCTAACTAAGTGTTAGGATGCTGGCTCTGCTGGGACAGCACAAGTGGGCTGGCTACAAACTGGAGAGAACACAACAAGATACCCCCATCAGGTAAGATAACCCAAACTCTAACTAAGTGTTAGGATGCTGGCTCGGCTGGGACAGCACAGTGGGCTGGCTACAAACTGGAGAGAACACAACAAGATACCCCCATCAGGTAAGATAACCCAAACTCTAACTAAGTGTTAGGATGCTGGTTCTGCTGGGACAGAGGTCGAGCTGACAGGGACAGGAAAACCAGGCCTACTGGCTGTAGAATGGCCTGAGCAGAGATATTATGATAAAATTCCACTCAGCATGTCTCCTGGTGTCAAAGTCTAACTTCTGTTTTGTTTTCAGATTTAAAAACTGTAAAACAGGTCAAATATCTGCTTCATCGGGTGCTAGATCATGGTTGATCACGCGTTGGAAATATTATTAACCAGGATACTCACAGCGTTGGAGACCAACCGTAACCCCTAACTCTGACCCCAAGGCCCTCCAGAGGGTGGTGAAGACTGTCCAGGACATCACTGGGACCGTGCTCCCACCCATCCAGGACATCACTGGGACCGTGCTCCCACCCATCCAGGACATCACTGGGACCGTGCTCCCACCCATCCAGGACATCACTGGGACCATGCTCCCACCCATCCAGGACATCACTGGGACCGTGCTCCCACCCATCCAGGACATCACTGGGACCGTGCTCCCACCCATCCAGGACATCACTGGGACCGTGCTCCCACCCACCCAGGACATCACTGGGACCGTGCTCCCACCCATCCAGGACATCACTGGGACCGTGCTCCCACCCCATCCAGGACATCACTGGGACCATGCGCCAACCCATCCAGGACAATACTGGGACCGTGCTCCCACCCATCCAGGACATCACTGGGACCGTGCTCCCACCCATCCAGGACATCACTGGGACCGTGCTCCCACCCATCCAGGACATCACTGGGACCGTGCTCCCACCCATCCAGGACATCACTGGGACCGTGCTCCCACCCATCCAGGACATCACTGGGACCGTGCTCCCACCCATCCAGGACATCACTGGGACCGTGCTCCCACCCATCCAGGACATCACTGGGACCGTGCTCCCACCCATCCAGGACATCACTGGGACCGTGCTCCCACCCATCCAGGACATCACTGGGACCGTGCTCCCACCCATCCAGGACATCACTGGGACCGTGCTCCCACCCATCCAGGACATCCCTGGGACCGTGCTCCCACCCATCCAGGACATCACTGGGACCGTGCTCCCACCCATCCAGGACATCACTGGGACCGTGCTCCCACCCATCCAGGACATCACTGGGACCGTGCTCCCACCCATCCAGGACATCCCTGGGACCGTGCTCCCACCCATCCAGGACATCCCTGGGACCGTGCTCCCACCCATCCAGGACATCACTGGGACCGTGCTCCCACCCATCCAGGACATCACTGGGACCGTGCTCCCACCCATCCAGGACATCACTGGGACCGTGCTCCCACCCATCCAGGACATCACTGGGACCGTGCTCCCACCCATCCAGGACATCACTGGGACCATGCTCCCACCCATCCAGGACATCACTGGGACCGTGCTCCCACCCATCCAGGACATCACTGGGACCGTGCTCCCACCCATCCAGGACATCACTGGGACCATGCGCCAACCCATCCAGGACATCCCTGGGACCGTGCTCCCACCCATCCAGGACATCACTGGGACCGTGCTCCCACCCATCCAGGACATCACTGGGACCGTGCTCCCACCCACCCATCCAGGACATCACTGGGACCGTGCTCCCACCCACCCATCCAGGACATCCCTGGGACCGTGCTCCCACCCATCCAGGACATCTCTGGGACCGTGCTCCCACCCATCCAGGACATCACTGGGACCGTGCTCCCACCCATCCAGGACATCACTGGGACCGTGCTCCCACCCATCCAGGACATCACTGGGACCGTGCTCCCACCCATCCAGGACATCTACTCAAAATGGTGCCTGAGGAAGGCCCGCAGCATCATCAAGGACCCAACACACCCTCCAGCCACGAGCTGTTCTCTCCCTTACCATCAGACGGACGGTATCGGAGCATGAGGTCTGATACCAACAGGCTCAGAGACAGTTTCTATCTACAAGCCATCAGACTGTATTGGAGCATGAGGTCTGATACCAACAGGCTCAGAGACAGTTTCTATCTACAAGCCATCAGACTGTATCGGAGCATGAGGTCTGATACCAACAGGCTCAGAGACAGTTTCTATCTACAAGCCATCAGACTGTATCGGAGCATGAGGTCTGATACCAACAGGCTCAGAGACAGTTTCTATCTACAAGCCATCAGACTGTATTGGAGCATGAGGTCTGATACCAACAGGCTCAGAGACAGTTTCTATCTACAAGCCATCAGACTGTATTGGAGCATGAGGTCTGATACCAACAGGCTCAGAGACAGTTTCTATCTACAAGCCATCAGACGGTACCGGAGCATGAGGTCTGATACCAACAGGCTCAGAGACAGTTTCTATCTACAAGCCATCAGACTGTATCGGAGCATGAGGTCTGATACCAACAGGCTCAGAGACAGTTTCTATCTACAAGCCATCAGACTGTATTGGAGCATGAGGTCTGATACCAACAGGCTCAGAGACAGTTTCTATCTACAAGCCATCAGACTGTATTGGAGCATGAGGTCTGATACCAACAGGCTCAGAGACAGTTTCTACCTGCCAGCCATCAGACTGTATTGGAGCATGAGGTCTGATACCAACAGGCTCAGAGACAGTTTCTATCTACAAGCCATCAGACTGCTGAACACTTCAACTAGACTGACCACCTGCTGATTCTCTGCACCTCAGCACCTCCCAGCTGCTGCTACCAGACTCTTATGGGGGCGGCAGGTAGCTTAGTGGGTATGAGCGTTGTGCCAGTAACCGAAAGGTCTCTGGTTCTAATCCCCGAGCCGACTAGGTGAAAAATCTGTCGATGTGCCCTTAAGAAAGGCACTTAACCCTAATTGCTCCTGTAAGTCGCTCTGGATAAGAGCGTCTGCTAAATGACTAAAAATGTAAATGTAAATATTCTACTGCTCAGTTTATCCACTGCCCCCATCCCCCCCTTCCCCAATACACATGGAAATATTGGACTACAAATAGTTCCTTCCTGTATTATGCTATGCTAAATTGTTAATTTTATTCTACTACCATTTCCTTTATGTTCCTGTTATTGTTGTTCCCTGTCTGACCCCGCTCCACCCCACTGTCCTGTTATTGTTGTTCCCTGTGTGACCCCGCTCCACCCCACTGTCCTGTTATTGTTGTTCCCTGTGTGACCCCGCTCCACCCCACTGTCCTGTTATTGTTGTTCCCTGTCTGACCCCGCTCCACCCCACTGTCCTGTTATTGTTGTTCCCTGTGTGACCCCGCTCCACCCCACTGTCCTGTTATTGTTGTTCCCTGTCTGACCCCGCTCCACCCCACTGTGACCCCGCTCCACCCCACTGTCCTGTTATTGTTGTTCCCTGTGTGACCCCGCTCCACCCCACTGTCCTGTTATTGTTGTTCCCTGTCTGACCCCGCTCCACCCCACTGTGACCCCGCTCCACCCCACTGTGACCCCGCTCCACCCCACTGTCCTGTTATTGTTGTTCCCTGTGTGACCCCGCTCCACCCCACTGTCCTGTTATTGTTGTTCCCTGTGTGACCCCGCTCCACCCCACTGTCCTGTTATTGTTGTTCCCTGTCTGACCCCGCTCCACCCCACTGTCCTGTTATTGTTGTTCCCTGTGTGACCCCGCTCCACCCCACTGTCCTGTTATTGTTGTTCCCTGTCTGACCCCGCTCCACCCCACTGTCCTGTTATTGTTGTTCCCTGTCTGACCCCGCTCCACCCCACTGTCCTGTTATTGTTGTTCCCTGTGTGACCCCGCTCCACCCCACTGTCCTGTTATTGTTGTTCCCTGTCTGACCCCGCTCCACCCCACTGTCCTGTTATTGTTGTTCCCTGTGTGACCCCGCTCCACCCCACTGTCCTGTTATTGTTGTTCCCTGTCTGACCCCGCTCCACCCCACTGTCCTGTTATTGTTGTTCCCTGTCTGACCCCGCTCCACCCCACTGTCCTGTTATTGTTGTTCCCTGTGTGACCCCGCTCCACCCCACTGTCCTGTTATTGTTGTTCCCTGTGTGACCCCGCTCCACCCCACTGTCCTGTTATTGTTGTTCCCTGTCTGACCCCGCTCCACCCCACTGTCCTGTTATTGTTGTTCCCTGTCTGACCCCGCTCCACCCCACTGTGACCCCGCTCCACCCCACTGTGACCCCGCTCCACCCCACTGTGACCCCGCTCCACCCCACTGTGACCCCGCTCCACCCCACTGTACTGTATAACTCTACAATCTAAATAACTGAACTGTCTCCTCATTTCAATACGTAGCCTATAAATATCCTGCTCCATGACCACTGGCCTTATGTACCGTCCTCCTAAAGCTAATGAATCATTCCTGTCTGAACCACTCCCCCTCGCTTACTGTTGCTTGGCGATGTGAATATTCACATGGACTCATCAAACCCAAAACTTGCCTCTGATTTTCATTGCTGTTCTGGGCTATTTCAATATCACCCAACATGTCAATGTTCCCATTCACATCAAGGGACATATACTAGACTCATCTGCTCTGTTGACCTCAACCTAACCCATATTACCTCATATGTATATACTGTATTCTATAATATTCCACTGTATCTTAGTCCATGCCGCTCTGTCATTGCTTGTCCATATATGTATATTTTCTTAAATTCCATTCCTTACTAGATTTGTGTGTATAGGGTATATGTTGTGAAATTGTTAGATATTACTGCACTGTCGGAGCTAGAAGCACAAGCATTTCGCTACACCCGCTATAAAATCTGCTAAACACGTGTATGTGACAAATAAAATTTGATTTGGTTTGATGACCGAGTCGCATTACCACGGTAACCTCCCGCCCTTAAAGGGGCAGGTGACATTTTGTGTCTCATCTGTGATATTTTGGTTAAAAGAAATTAAACAATATACCACATGACTTCTTACTAGTAATACATTTATTGTTTTAGAAACATTACAAAGCATGTTTTTCTGTGTTTTGTTGGTGTAATTTTTGTGAAAAGCAATATTTGTGAAGATAGTAAATCTGAGTGACACAGTGGCTGGTGGACCCAAACATATATTTTAGGCCCTGCCACTCCAACTACAAAACAGCTGCAGTCAACCAGTCTTATAAAAAGCCTGGACTGGACTCCACCATCCGCCCCATTTCCAACCTCCCCTTCCTTATAAAAGCCTGGCCTGGACACCACCATCCGCCCCATTTCCAACCTCCCCTTCCTTATAAAAGCCTGGCCTGGACACCACCATCCGCCCCATTTCCAACCCCCCCTTCCTTATAAAAGCCTGGCCACCACCATCCGCCCCATTTCCAACCCCCCCTTCCTTATAAAAGCCTGGCCTGGACACCACCATCCGCCCCATTTCCAACCCCCCCTTCCTTATAAAAGCCTGGCCTGGACACCACCATCCGCCCCATTTCCAACCTCCCCTTCCTTATAAAAGCCTGGCCTGGACACCACCATCCGCCCCATTTTCAACCCCCCCTTCCTTATAAAAGCCTGGCCTGGACTCCACCATCCGCCCCATTTCCAACCTCCCCTTCCTTATAAAAGCCTGGCCTGGACACCACCATCCGCCCCATTTCCAACCCCCCCTTCCTTATAAAAGCCTGGCCTGGACACCACCATCCGCCCCATTTCCAACCTCCCCTTCCTTATAAAAGCCTGGCCTGGACACCACCATCCGCCCCATTTCCAACCTCCCCTTCCTTATAAAAGCCTGGCCTGGACACCACCATCCGCCCCATTTCCAACCTCCCCTTCCTTATAAAAGCCTGGCCTGGACACCACCATCCGCCCCATTTCCAACCTCCCCTTCCTTATAAAAGCCTGGCCTGGACACCACCATCCAGCTGCAGTCAACCCATCTTTAAAAAGCCTGGCCTGGACACCACCATCCAGCTGCAGTCAACCCATCTTTAAAAAGCCTGGCCTGGACACCACCATCCGCCCCATTACCAACCTCCCCTTCCTTATAAAAGCCTGGCCTGGACACCACCATCCGCCCCATTTCTAACCCCCCCTTCCTTATAAAAGCCTGGCCTGGACACCACCATCCGCCCCATTTCCAACCTCCCCTTCCTTATAAAAGCCTGGCCTGGACACCACCATCCGCCCCATTTCCAACCTCCCCTTCCTTATAAAAGCCTGGCCTGGACACCACCATCCGCCCCATTTCCAACCTCCCCTTCCTTATAAAAGCCTGGCCTGGACACCACCATCCCCCCCATTTCCAACCTCCCCTTCCTTATAAAAGCCTGGCCTGGACACCACCATCCAGCTGCACTCAACCCATCTTTAAAAAGCCTGGCCTGGACACCACCATCCGCCCCATTTCCAACCTCCCCTTCCTTATAAAAGCCTGGCCTGGACACCACCATCCGCCCCATTTCCAACCTCCCCTTCCTTATAAAAGCCTGGACTGGACACCACCATCCGCCCCATTTCCAACCTCCCCTTCCTTATAAAAGCCTGGACTGGACACCACCATCCACCCCATTTCCAACCTCCCCTTCCTTATAAAAGCCTGGCCTGGATTCCACCATCCGCCCCATTTCCAACCTCCCCTTCCTTATAAAAGCCTGGACTGGACTCCACCATCCGCCCCATTTCCAACCTCCCCTTCCTTATAAAAGCCTGGCCTGGACTCCACCATCCGCCCCATTTCCAACCTCCCCTTCCTTATGAAGACTCTGGAGCTAACCCTAACCCTAACCCTGGCCTGGACTCCACCATCCGCCCCATTTCCAACCTCCCCTTCCCTATGAAGACTCTGGAGCTAACCCTAACCCTAACCCTGGCCTGGACTCCACCATCCGCCCCATTTCCAACCTCCCCTTCCTTATGAAGACTCTGGAGCTAACCCTAACCCTAACCCTGGCCTGGACTCCACCATCCGCCCCATTTCCAACCTCCCCTTCCTTATGAAGACTCTGGAGCTAACCCTAACCCTAACCCTGGCCTGGACTCCACCATCCGCCCCATTTCCAACCTCCCCTTCCTTATGAAGACTCTGGAGCTAACCCTAACCCTAACCCTGGCCTGGACTCCACCATCCGCCCCATTTCCAACCTCCCCTTCCTTATGAAGACTCTGGAGCTAACCCTAACCCTAACCCTGGCCTGGACTCCACCATCCGCCCCATTTCCAACCTCCCCTTCCTTATAAAAGCCTGGCCTGGACACCACCATCCGCCCCATTTCCAACCTCCCCTTCCTTATAAAAGCCTGGCCTGGACACCACCATCCGCCCCATTTCCAACCTCCCCTTCCTTATAAAAGCCTGGCCTGGACACCAGCATCCAGCTGCAGTCAACCCATCTTTAAAAAGCCTGGCCTGGACACCACCATCTGCCCCATTTCCAACCTCCCCTTCCTTATGAAGACTCTGGAGCTAACCCTAACCCTAACCCTGGCCTGGACTCCACCATCCGCCCCATTTCCAACCTCCCCTTCCTTATGAAGACTCTGGAGCTAACCCTAACCCTAACCCTGGCCTGGATTCCACCATCCGCCCCATTTCCAACCTCCCCTTCCTTATGAAGACTCTGGAGCTAACCCTAACCCTGGCCTGGACTCCACCATCCGCCCCATTTCCAACCTCCCCTTCCTTATGAAGACTCTGGAGCTAACCCTAACCCTAACCCTGGCCTGGACTCCACCATCCGCCCCATTTCCAACCTCCCCTTCCTTATGAAGACTCTGGAGCTAACCCTAACCCTAACCCTGGCCTGGACTCCACCATCCGCCCCATTTCCAAACTCCCCTTCCTTATGAAGACTCTGGAGCTAACCCTAACCCTAACCCTGGCCTGGACTCCACCATCCGCCCCATTTCCAACCTCCCCTTCCTTATGAAGACTCTGGAGCTAACCCTAACCCTAACCCTGGCCTGGACTCCACCATCCGCCCCATTTCCAACCTCCCCTTCCTTATAAAAGCCTGGCCTGGACACCACCATCCGCCCCATTTCCAACCTCCCCTTCCTTATAAAAGCCTGGCCTGGACACCACCATCCGCCCCATTTCCAACCTCCCCTTCCTTATAAAAGCCTGGCCTGGACACCACCATCCGCCCCATTTCCAACCTCCCCTTCCTTATAAAAGCCTGGCCTGGACACCACCATCCAGCTGCAGTCAACCCATCTTTAAAAAGCCTGGCCTGGACACCACCATCCAGCTGCAGTCAACCCATCTTTAAAAAGCCTGGCCTGGACACCACCATCCGCCCCATTACCAACCTCCCCTTCCTTATAAAAGCCTGGCCTGGACACCACCATCCGCCCCATTTCCAACCCCCCCTTCCTTATAAAAGCCTGGCCTGGACACCACCATCCGCCCCATTTCCAACCTCCCCTTCCTTATAAAAGCCTGGCCTGGACACCACCATCCGCCCCATTTCCAACCTCCCCTTCCTTATAAAAGCCTGGCCTGGACACCACCATCCGCCCCATTTCCAACCTCCCCTTCCTTATAAAAGCCTGGCCTGGACACCACCATCCGCCCCATTTCCAACCTCCCCTTCCTTATAAAAGCCTGGCCTGGACACCACCATCCAGCTGCAGTCAACCCATCTTTAAAAAGCCTGGCCTGGACACCACCATCCGCCCCATTTCCAACCTCCCCTTCCTTATAAAAGCCTGGCCTGGACACCACCATCCGCCCCATTTCCAACCTCCCCTTCCTTATAAAAGCCTGGCCTGGACACCACCATCCGCCCCATTTCCAACCTCCCCTTCCTTATGAAGACTCTGGAGCTAACCCTAACCCTAACCCTGGCCTGGATTCCACCATCCGCCCCATTTCCAACCTCCCCTTCCTTATGAAGACTCTGGAGCTAACCCTAACCCTAACCCTGGCCTGGATTCCACCATTCGCCCCATTTCCAACCTCCCCTTCCTTATGAAGACTCTGGAGCTAACCCTAACCCTGGCCTGGACACCACCATCCGCCCCATTTCCAACCTCCCCTTCCTTATAAAAGCCTGGCCTGGACACCACCATCCGCCCCATTTCCAACCTCCCCTTCCTTATAAAAGCCTGGCCTGGACACCACCATCCGCCCCATTTCCAACCTCCCCTTCCTTATAAAAGCCTGGCCTGGACACCACCATCCAGCTGCAGTCAACCCATCTTTAAAAAGCCTGGCCTGGACACCACCATCCAGCTGCAGTCAACCCATCTTTAAAAAGCCTGGCCTGGACACCACCATCCGCCCCATTACCAACCTTCCCTTCCTTATAAAAGCCTGGCCTGGACACCACCATCCGCCCCATTTCCAACCCCCCCTTCCTTATAAAAGCCTGGCCTGGACACCACCATCCGCCCCATTTCCAACCTCCCCTTCCTTATAAAAGCCTGGCCTGGACACCACCATCCGCCCCATTTCCAACCTCCCCTTCCTTATAAAAGCCTGGCCTGGACACCACCATCCGCCCCATTTCCAACCTCCCCTTCCTTATAAAAGCCTGGCCTGGACACCACCATCCGCCCCATTTCCAACCTCCCCTTCCTTATAAAAGCCTGGCCTGGACACCACCATCCAGCTGCAGTCAACCCATCTTTAAAAAGCCTGGCCTGGACACCACCATCCGCCCCATTTCCAACCTCCCCTTCCTTATAAAAGCCTGGCCTGGACACCACCATCCGCCCCATTTCCAACCTTCCCTTCCTTATAAAAGCCTGGCCTGGACACCACCATCCGCCCCATTTCCAACCTCCCCTTCCTTATAAAAGCCTGGCCTGGACACCACCATCCAGCTGCAGTCAACCCATCTTTAAAAAGCCTGGCCTGGACACCACCATCCGCCCCATTTCCAACCTCCCCTTCCTTATAAAAGCCTGGCCTGGACACCACCATCCGCCCCATTTCCAACCTCCCCTTCCTTATAAAAGCCTGGCCTGGACACCACCATCCGCCCCATTTCCAACCTCCCCTTCCTTATAAAAGCCTGGCCTGGACACCACCATCCGCCCCATTTCCAACCTCCCCTTCCTTATAAAAGCCTGGACTGGACACCACCATCCGCCCCATTTCCAACCTCCCCTTCCTTATAAAAGCCTGGACTGGACACCACCATCCACCCCATTTCCAACCTCCCCTTCCTTATAAAAGCCTGGCCTGGATTCCACCATCCGCCCCATTTCCAACCTCCCCTTCCTTATAAAAGCCTGGACTGGACTCCACCATCCGCCCCATTTCCAACCTCCCCTTCCTTATAAAAGCCTGGCCTGGACTCCACCATCCGCCCCATTTCCAACCTCCCCTTCCTTATGAAGACTCTGGAGCTAACCCTAACCCTAACCCTGGCCTGGACTCCACCATCCGCCCCATTTCCAACCTCCCCTTCCCTATGAAGACTCTGGAGCTAACCCTAACCCTAACCCTGGCCTGGACTCCACCATCCGCCCCATTTCCAACCTCCCCTTCCTTATGAAGACTCTGGAGCTAACCCTAACCCTAACCCTGGCCTGGACTCCACCATCCGCCCCATTTCCAACCTCCCCTTCCTTATGAAGACTCTGGAGCTAACCCTAACCCTAACCCTGGCCTGGACTCCACCATCCGCCCCATTTCCAACCTCCCCTTCCTTATGAAGACTCTGGAGCTAACCCTAACCCTAACCCTGGCCTGGACTCCACCATCCGCCCCATTTCCAACCTCCCCTTCCTTATGAAGACTCTGGAGCTAACCCTAACCCTAACCCTGGCCTGGACTCCACCATCCGCCCCATTTCCAACCTCCCCTTCCTTATGAAGACTCTGGAGCTAACCCTAACCCTAACCCTGGCCTGGACTCCACCATCCGCCCGATTTCCAACCTCCCCTTCCTTATGAAGACTCTGGAGCTAACCCTAACCCTAACCCTGGCCTGGACTCCACCATCCGCCCCATTTCCAACCTCCCCTTCCTTATAAAAGCCTGGCCTGGACACCACCATCCGCCCCATTTCCAACCTCCCCTTCCTTATAAAAGCCTGGCCTGGACACCACCATCCGCCCCATTTCCAACCTCCCCTTCCTTATAAAAGCCTGGCCTGGACACCACCATCCAGCTGCAGTCAACCCATCTTTAAAAAGCCTGGCCTGGACACCACCATCCGCCCCATTTCCAACCTCCCCTTCCTTATGAAGACTCTGGAGCTAACCCTAACCCTAACCCTGGCCTGGACTCCACCATCCGCCCCATTTCCGACCTCCCCTTCCTTATGAAGACTCTGGAGCTAACCCTAACCCTAACCCTGGCCTGGATTCCACCATCCGCCCCATTTCCAACCTCCCCTTCCTTATGAAGACTCTGGAGCTAACCCTAACCCTGGCCTGGACTCCACCATCCGCCCCATTTCCAACCTCCCCTTCCTTATGAAGACTCTGGAGCTAACCCTAACCCTAACCCTGGCCTGGACTCCACCATCCGCCCCATTTCCAACCTCCCCTTCCTTATGAAGACTCTGGAGCTAACCCTAACCCTGGCCTGGACTCCACCATCCGCCCCATTTCCAACCTCCCCTTCCTTATGAAGACTCTGGAGCTAACCCTAACCCTAACCCTGGCCTGGACTCCACCATCCGCCCCATTTCCAACCTCCCCTTCCTTATGAAGACTCTGGAGCTAACCCTAACCCTAACCCTGGCCTGGACTCCACCATCCGCCCCATTTCCAACCTCCCCTTCCTTATAAAAGCCTGGCCTGGACACCACCATCCGCCCCATTTCCAACCTCCCCTTCCTTATAAAAGCCTGGCCTGGACACCACCATCCGCCCCATTTCCAACCTCCCCTTCCTTATAAAAGCCTGGCCTGGACACCACCATCCGCCCCATTTCCAACCTCCCCTTCCTTATAAAAGCCTGGCCTGGACACCACCATCCAGCTGCAGTCAACCCATCTTTAAAAAGCCTGGCCTGGACACCACCATCCAGCTGCAGTCAACCCATCTTTAAAAAGCCTGGCCTGGACACCACCATCCGCCCCATTACCAACCTCCCCTTCCTTATAAAAGCCTGGCCTGGACACCACCATCCGCCCCATTTCCAACCCCCCCTTCCTTATAAAAGCCTGGCCTGGACACCACCATCCGCCCCATTTCCAACCTCCCCTTCCTTATAAAAGCCTGGCCTGGACACCACCATCCGCCCCATTTCCAACCTCCCCTTCCTTATAAAAGCCTGGCCTGGACACCACCATCCGCCCCATTTCCAACCTCCCCTTCCTTATAAAAGCCTGGCCTGGACACCACCATCCGCCCCATTTCCAACCTCCCCTTCCTTATAAAAGCCTGGCCTGGACACCACCATCCAGCTGCAGTCAACCCATCTTTAAAAAGCCTGGCCTGGACACCACCATCCGCCCCATTTCCAACCTCCCCTTCCTTATAAAAGCCTGGCCTGGACACCACCATCCGCCCCATTTCCAACCTCCCCTTCCTTATAAAAGCCTGGCCTGGACACCACCATCCGCCCCATTTCCAACCTCCCCTTCCTTATAAAAGCCTGGCCTGGACACCACAATCCAGCTGCAGTCAACCCATCTTTAAAAAGCCTGGCCTGGACACCACCATCCGCCCCATTTCCAACCTCCCCTTCCTTATAAAAGCCTGGCCTGGACACCACCATACGCCCCATTTCCAACCTCCCCTTCCTTATAAAAGCCTGGCCTGGACACCACCATCCGCCCCATTTCCAACCTCCCCTTCCTTATAAAAGCCTGGCCTGGACACCACCATCCGCCCCATTTCCAACCTCCCCTTCCTTATAAAAGCCTGGACTGGACACCACCATCCGCCCCATTTCCAACCTCCCCTTCCTTATGAAGACTCTGGAGCTAACCCTAACCCTAACCCTGGCCTGGATTCCACCATCCGCCCCATTTCCAACCTCCCCTTCCTTATGAAGACTCTGGAGCTAACCCTAACCCTAACCCTGGCCTGGATTCCACCATCCGCCCCATTTCCAACCTCCCCTTCCTTATGAAGACTCCGGAGCTAACCCTAACCCTGGCCTGGACTCCACCATCCGCCCCATTTCCAACCTCCCCTTCCTTATGAAGACTCTGGAGCTAACCCTAACCCTAACCCTGGCCTGGACTCCACCATCCGCCCCATTTCCAACCTCCCCTTCCTTATGAAGACTCTGGAGCTAACCCTAACCCTAACCCTGGCCTGGACTCCACCATCCGCCCCATTTCCAACCTCCCCTTCCTTATGAAGACTCTGGAGCTAACCCTAACCCTAACCCTGGCCTGGACTCCACCATCCGCCCCATTTCCAACCTCCCCTTCCTTATGAAGACTCTGGAGCTAACCCTAACCCTAACCCTGGCCTGGACTCCACCATCCGCCCCATTTCCAACCTCCCCTTCCTTATAAAAGCCTGGCCTGGACACCACCATCCGCCCCATTTCCAACCTCCCCTTCCTTATAAAAGCCTGGCCTGGACACCACCATCCGCCCCATTTCCAACCTCCCCTTCCTTATAAAAGCCTGGCCTGGACACCAGCATCCAGCTGCAGTCAACCCATCTTTAAAAAGCCTGGCCTGGACACCACCATCTGCCCCATTTCCAACCTCCCCTTCCTTATGAAGACTCTGGAGCTAACCCTAACCCTAACCCTGGCCTGGACTCCACCATCCGCCCCATTTCCAACCTCCCCTTCCTTATGAAGACTCTGGAGCTAACCCTAACCCTAACCCTGGCCTGGATTCCACCATCCGCCCCATTTCCAACCTCCCCTTCCTTATGAAGACTCTGGAGCTAACCCTAACCCTGGCCTGGACTCCACCATCCGCCCCATTTCCAACCTCCCCTTCCTTATGAAGACTCTGGAGCTAACCCTAACCCTAACCCTGGCCTGGACTCCACCATCCGCCCCATTTCCAACCTCCCCTTCCTTATGAAGACTCTGGAGCTAACCCTAACCCTAACCCTGGCCTGGACTCCACCATCCGCCCCATTTCCAAACTCCCCTTCCTTATGAAGACTCTGGAGCTAACCCTAACCCTAACCCTGGCCTGGACTCCACCATCCGCCCCATTTCCAACCTCCCCTTCCTTATGAAGACTCTGGAGCTAACCCTAACCCTAACCCTGGCCTGGACTCCACCATCCGCCCCATTTCCAACCTCCCCTTCCTTATAAAAGCCTGGCCTGGACACCACCATCCGCCCCATTTCCAACCTCCCCTTCCTTATAAAAGCCTGGCCTGGACACCACCATCCGCCCCATTTCCAACCTCCCCTTCCTTATAAAAGCCTGGCCTGGACACCACCATCCGCCCCATTTCCAACCTCCCCTTCCTTATAAAAGCCTGGCCTGGACACCACCATCCAGCTGCAGTCAACCCATCTTTAAAAAGCCTGGCCTGGACACCACCATCCAGCTGCAGTCAACCCATCTTTAAAAAGCCTGGCCTGGACACCACCATCCGCCCCATTACCAACCTCCCCTTCCTTATAAAAGCCTGGCCTGGACACCACCATCCGCCCCATTTCCAACCCCCCCTTCCTTATAAAAGCCTGGCCTGGACACCACCATCCGCCCCATTTCCAACCTCCCCTTCCTTATAAAAGCCTGGCCTGGACACCACCATCCGCCCCATTTCCAACCTCCCCTTCCTTATAAAAGCCTGGCCTGGACACCACCATCCGCCCCATTTCCAACCTCCCCTTCCTTATAAAAGCCTGGCCTGGACACCACCATCCGCCCCATTTCCAACCTCCCCTTCCTTATAAAAGCCTGGCCTGGACACCACCATCCAGCTGCAGTCAACCCATCTTTAAAAAGCCTGGCCTGGACACCACCATCCGCCCCATTTCCAACCTCCCCTTCCTTATAAAAGCCTGGCCTGGACACCACCATCCGCCCCATTTCCAACCTCCCCTTCCTTATAAAAGCCTGGCCTGGACACCACCATCCGCCCCATTTCCAACCTCCCCTTCCTTATGAAGACTCTGGAGCTAACCCTAACCCTAACCCTGGCCTGGATTCCACCATCCGCCCCATTTCCAACCTCCCCTTCCTTATGAAGACTCTGGAGCTAACCCTAACCCTAACCCTGGCCTGGATTCCACCATCCGCCCCATTTCCAACCTCCCCTTCCTTATGAAGACTCTGGAGCTAACCCTAACCCTGGCCTGGACACCACCATCCGCCCCATTTCCAACCTCCCCTTCCTTATAAAAGCCTGGCCTGGACACCACCATCCGCCCCATTTCCAACCTCCCCTTCCTTATAAAAGCCTGGCCTGGACACCACCATCCGCCCCATTTCCAACCTCCCCTTCCTTATAAAAGCCTGGCCTGGACACCACCATCCGCCCCATTTCCAACCTCCCCTTCCTTATAAAAGCCTGGCCTGGACACCACCATCCAGCTGCAGTCAACCCATCTTTAAAAAGCCTGGCCTGGACACCACCATCCAGCTGCAGTCAACCCATCTTTAAAAAGCCTGGCCTGGACACCACCATCCGCCCCATTACCAACCTTCCCTTCCTTATAAAAGCCTGGCCTGGACACCACCATCCGCCCCATTTCCAACCCCCCCTTCCTTATAAAAGCCTGGCCTGGACACCACCATCCGCCCCATTTCCAACCTCCCCTTCCTTATAAAAGCCTGGCCTGGACACCACCATCCGCCCCATTTCCAACCTCCCCTTCCTTATAAAAGCCTGGCCTGGACACCACCATCCGCCCCATTTCCAACCTCCCCTTCCTTATAAAAGCCTGGCCTGGACACCACCATCCGCCCCATTTCCAACCTCCCCTTCCTTATAAAAGCCTGGCCTGGACACCACCATCCAGCTGCAGTCAACCCATCTTTAAAAAGCCTGGCCTGGACACCACCATCCGCCCCATTTCCAACCTCCCCTTCCTTATAAAAGCCTGGCCTGGACACCACCATCCGCCCCATTTCCAACCTTCCCTTCCTTATAAAAGCCTGGCCTGGACACCACCATCCGCCCCATTTCCAACCTCCCCTTCCTTATAAAAGCCTGGCCTGGACACCACCATCCAGCTGCAGTCAACCCATCTTTAAAAAGCCTGGCCTGGACACCACCATCCGCCCCATTTCCAACCTCCCCTTCCTTATAAAAGCCTGGCCTGGACACCACCATCCGCCCCATTTCCAACCTCCCCTTCCTTATAAAAGCCTGGCCTGGACACCACCATCCGCCCCATTTCCAACCTCCCCTTCCTTATAAAAGCCTGGCCTGGACACCACCATCCGCCCCATTTCCAACCTCCCCTTCCTTATAAAAGCCTGGACTGGACACCACCATCCGCCCCATTTCCAACCTCCCCTTCCTTATAAAAGCCTGGACTGGACACCACCATCCACCCCATTTCCAACCTCCCCTTCCTTATAAAAGCCTGGCCTGGATTCCACCATCCGCCCCATTTCCAACCTCCCCTTCCTTATAAAAGCCTGGACTGGACTCCACCATCCGCCCCATTTCCAACCTCCCCTTCCTTATAAAAGCCTGGCCTGGACTCCACCATCCGCCCCATTTCCAACCTCCCCTTCCTTATGAAGACTCTGGAGCTAACCCTAACCCTAACCCTGGCCTGGACTCCACCATCCGCCCCATTTCCAACCTCCCCTTCCCTATGAAGACTCTGGAGCTAACCCTAACCCTAACCCTGGCCTGGACTCCACCATCCGCCCCATTTCCAACCTCCCCTTCCTTATGAAGACTCTGGAGCTAACCCTAACCCTAACCCTGGCCTGGACTCCACCATCCGCCCCATTTCCAACCTCCCCTTCCTTATGAAGACTCTGGAGCTAACCCTAACCCTAACCCTGGCCTGGACTCCACCATCCGCCCCATTTCCAACCTCCCCTTCCTTATGAAGACTCTGGAGCTAACCCTAACCCTAACCCTGGCCTGGACTCCACCATCCGCCCGATTTCCAACCTCCCCTTCCTTATGAAGACTCTGGAGCTAACCCTAACCCTAACCCTGGCCTGGACTCCACCATCCGCCCCATTTCCAACCTCCCCTTCCTTATAAAAGCCTGGCCTGGACACCACCATCCGCCCCATTTCCAACCTCCCCTTCCTTATAAAAGCCTGGCCTGGACACCACCATCCGCCCCATTTCCAACCTCCCCTTCCTTATAAAAGCCTGGCCTGGACACCACCATCCAGCTGCAGTCAACCCATCTTTAAAAAGCCTGGCCTGGACACCACCATCCGCCCCATTTCCAACCTCCCCTTCCTTATGAAGACTCTGGAGCTAACCCTAACCCTAACCCTGGCCTGGACTCCACCATCCGCCCCATTTCCGACCTCCCCTTCCTTATGAAGACTCTGGAGCTAACCCTAACCCTAACCCTGGCCTGGATTCCACCATCCGCCCCATTTCCAACCTCCCCTTCCTTATGAAGACTCTGGAGCTAACCCTAACCCTGGCCTGGACTCCACCATCCGCCCCATTTCCAACCTCCCCTTCCTTATGAAGACTCTGGAGCTAACCCTAACCCTAACCCTGGCCTGGACTCCACCATCCGCCCCATTTCCAACCTCCCCTTCCTTATGAAGACTCTGGAGCTAACCCTAACCCTGGCCTGGACTCCACCATCCGCCCCATTTCCAACCTCCCCTTCCTTATGAAGACTCTGGAGCTAACCCTAACCCTAACCCTGGCCTGGACTCCACCATCCGCCCCATTTCCAACCTCCCCTTCCTTATGAAGACTCTGGAGCTAACCCTAACCCTAACCCTGGCCTGGACTCCACCATCCGCCCCATTTCCAACCTCCCCTTCCTTATAAAAGCCTGGCCTGGACACCACCATCCGCCCCATTTCCAACCTCCCCTTCCTTATAAAAGCCTGGCCTGGACACCACCATCCGCCCCATTTCCAACCTCCCCTTCCTTATAAAAGCCTGGCCTGGACACCACCATCCGCCCCATTTCCAACCTCCCCTTCCTTATAAAAGCCTGGCCTGGACACCACCATCCAGCTGCAGTCAACCCATCTTTAAAAAGCCTGGCCTGGACACCACCATCCAGCTGCAGTCAACCCATCTTTAAAAAGCCTGGCCTGGACACCACCATCCGCCCCATTACCAACCTCCCCTTCCTTATAAAAGCCTGGCCTGGACACCACCATCCGCCCCATTTCCAACCCCCCCTTCCTTATAAAAGCCTGGCCTGGACACCACCATCCGCCCCATTTCCAACCTCCCCTTCCTTATAAAAGCCTGGCCTGGACACCACCATCCGCCCCATTTCCAACCTCCCCTTCCTTATAAAAGCCTGGCCTGGACACCACCATCCGCCCCATTTCCAACCTCCCCTTCCTTATAAAAGCCTGGCCTGGACACCACCATCCGCCCCATTTCCAACCTCCCCTTCCTTATAAAAGCCTGGCCTGGACACCACCATCCAGCTGCAGTCAACCCATCTTTAAAAAGCCTGGCCTGGACACCACCATCCGCCCCATTTCCAACCTCCCCTTCCTTATAAAAGCCTGGCCTGGACACCACCATCCGCCCCATTTCCAACCTCCCCTTCCTTATAAAAGCCTGGCCTGGACACCACCATCCGCCCCATTTCCAACCTCCCCTTCCTTATAAAAGCCTGGCCTGGACACCACAATCCAGCTGCAGTCAACCCATCTTTAAAAAGCCTGGCCTGGACACCACCATCCGCCCCATTTCCAACCTCCCCTTCCTTATAAAAGCCTGGCCTGGACACCACCATACGCCCCATTTCCAACCTCCCCTTCCTTATAAAAGCCTGGCCTGGACACCACCATCCGCCCCATTTCCAACCTCCCCTTCCTTATAAAAGCCTGGCCTGGACACCACCATCCGCCCCATTTCCAACCTCCCCTTCCTTATAAAAGCCTGGACTGGACACCACCATCCGCCCCATTTCCAACCTCCCCTTCCTTATGAAGACTCTGGAGCTAACCCTAACCCTAACCCTGGCCTGGATTCCACCATCCGCCCCATTTCCAACCTCCCCTTCCTTATGAAGACTCTGGAGCTAACCCTAACCCTAACCCTGGCCTGGATTCCACCATCCGCCCCATTTCCAACCTCCCCTTCCTTATGAAGACTCCGGAGCTAACCCTAACCCTGGCCTGGACTCCACCATCCGCCCCATTTCCAACCTCCCCTTCCTTATGAAGACTCTGGAGCTAACCCTAACCCTAACCCTGGCCTGGACTCCACCATCCGCCCCATTTCCAACCTCCCCTTCCTTATGAAGACTCTGGAGCTAACCCTAACCCTAACCCTGGCCTGGACTCCACCATCCGCCCCATTTCCAACCTCCCCTTCCTTATGAAGACTCTGGAGCTAACCCTAACCCTAACCCTGGCCTGGACTCCACCATCCGCCCCATTTCCAACCTCCCCTTCCTTATGAAGACTCTGGAGCTAACCCTAACCCTAACCCTGGCCTGGACTCCACCATCCGCCCCATTTCCAACCTCCCCTTCCTTATAAAAGCCTGGCCTGGACACCACCATCCGCCCCATTTCCAACCTCCCCTTCCTTATAAAAGCCTGGCCTGGACACCACCATCCGCCCCATTTCCAACCTCCCCTTCCTTATAAAAGCCTGGCCTGGACACCACCATCCGCCCCATTTCCAACCTCCCCTTCCTTATAAAAGCCTGGCCTGGACACCACCATCCAGCTGCAGTCAACCCATCTTTAAAAAGCCTGGCCTGGACACCACCATCCAGCTGCAGTCAACCCATCTTTAAAAAGCCTGGCCTGGACACCACCATCCGCCCCATTACCAACCTCCCCTTCCTTATAAAAGCCTGGCCTGGACACCACCATCCGCCCCATTTCCAACCCCCCCTTCCTTATAAAAGCCTGGCCTGGACACCACCATCCGCCCCATTTCCAACCTCCCCTTCCTTATAAAAGCCTGGCCTGGACACCACCATCCGCCCCATTTCCAACCTCCCCTTCCTTATAAAAGCCTGGCCTGGACACCACCATCCGCCCCATTTCCAACCTCCCCTTCCTTATAAAGGCCTGGCCTGGACACCACCATCCGCCCCATTTCCAACCTCCCCTTCCTTATAAAAGCCTGGCCTGGACACCACCATCCAGCTGCAGTCAACCCATCTTTAAAAAGCCTGGCCTGGACACCACCATCCGCCCCATTTCCAACCTCCCCTTCCTTATAAAAGCCTGGCCTGGACACCACCATCCGCCCCATTTCCAACCTCCCCTTCCTTATAAAAGCCTGGCCTGGACACCACCATCCGCCCCATTTCCAACCTCCCCTTCCTTATAAAAGCCTGGCCTGGACACCACCATCCAGCTGCAGTCAACCCATCTTTAAAAAGCCTGGCCTGGACACCACCATCCGCCCCATTTCCAACCTCCCCTTCCTTATAAAAGCCTGGCCTGGACACCACCATCCGCCCCATTTCCAACCTCCCCTTCCTTATAAAAGCCTGGCCTGGACACCACCATCCGCCCCATTTCCAACCTCCCCTTCCTTATAAAAGCCTGGCCTGGACACCACCATCCGCCCCATTTCCAACCTCCCCTTCCTTATAAAAGCCTGGACTGGACACCACCATCCGCCCCATTTCCAACCTCCCTTCCTTATAAAAGCCTGGACTGGACACCACCATCCACCCCATTTCCAACCTCCCCTTCCTTATAAAAGCCTGGCCTGGATTCCACCATCCGCCCCATTTCCAACCTCCCCTTCCTTATGAAGTCTCTGGAGCTAACCCTAACCCTAACCCTGGCCTGGACTCCACCATCCGCCCCATTTCCAACCTCCCCTTCCTTATGAAGACTCTGGAGCTAACCCTAACCCTAACCCTGGCCTGGACTCCACCATCCGCCCCATTTCCAACCTCCCCTTCCTTATGAAGACTCTGGAGCTAACCCTAACCCTAACCCTGGCCTGGACTCCACCATCCGCCCCATTTCCAACCTCCCCTTCCTTATGAAGACTCTGGAGCTAACCCTAACCCTAACCCTGGCCTGGACTCCACCATCCGCCCCATTTCCAACCTCCCCTTCCTTATGAAGACTCTGGAGCTAACCCTAACCCTAACCCTGGCCTGGACTCCACCATCCGCCCCATTTCCAACCTCCCCTTCCTTATGAAGACTCTGGAGCTAACCCTAACCCTAACCCTGGCCTGGACTCCACCATCCGCCCCATTTCTACCCTCCCCTTCCTTATGAAGACTCTGGAGCTAACCCTAACCCTAACCCTGGCCTGGACTCCACCATCCGCCCCATTTCCAACCTCCCCTTCCTTATGAAGACTCTGGAGCTAACCCTAACCCTAACCCTGGCCTGGACTCCACCATCCGCCCCATTTCCAACCTCCCCTTCCTTATGAAGACTCTGGAGCTAACCCTAACCCTAACCCTGGCCTGGAATCCACCATCCGCCCCATTTCCAACCTCCCCTTCCTTATAAAAGCCTGGCCTGGACACCACCATCCGCCCCATTTCCAACCTCCCCTTCCTTATAAAAGCCTGGCCTGGACACCACCATCCGCCCCATTTCCAACCTCCCCTTCCTTATAAAAGCCTGGCCTGGACACCACCATCCAGCTGCAGTCAACCCATCTTTAAAAAGCCTGGCCTGGACACCACCATCCGCCCCATTTCCAACCTCCCATTCCTTATAAAAGCCTGGCCTGGACACCACCATCCGCCCCATTTCCAACCTCCCCTTCCTTATAAAAGCCTGGCCTGGACACCACCATCCGCCCCATTTCCAACCTCCCCTTCCTTATAAAAGCCTGGCCTGGACACCACCATCCGCCCCATTTCAAACCTCCCCTTCCTTATAAAAGCCTGGCCTGGACACCACCATCCAGCTGCAGTCAACCCATCTTTAAAAAGCCTGGCCTGGACACCACCATCCAGCTGCAGTCAACCCATCTTTAAAAAGCCTGGCCTGGACACCACCATCCGCCCCATTTCCAACCTCCCCTTCCTTATAAAAGCCTGGCCTGGACACCACCATCCGCCCCATTTCCAACCCCCCTTCCTTATAAAAGCCTGGCCTGGACACCACCATCCGCCCCATTTCCAACACCCCCTTCCTTATAAAAGCCTGGCCTGGACACCACCATCCGCCCCATTTCCAACCTCCCCTTCCTTATAAAATCCTGGCCTGGACACCACCATCCGCCCCATTTCCAACCCCTCCTTCCTTATAAAAGCCTGGCCTGGACTCCACCATCCGCCCCATTTCCAACCTCCCCTTCCTTATAAAAGCCTGGCCTGGACACCACCATCCGCCCCATTTCCAACCTCCCCTTCCTTATAAAAGCCTGGCCTGGACACCACCATCCGCCCCATTTCCAACCTCCCCTTCCTTATAAAAGCCTGGCCTGGACACCACCATCCGCCCCATTTCCAACCTCCCCTTCCTTATAAAAGCCTGGCCTGGACACCACCATCCGCCCCATTTCCAACCTCCCCTTCCTTATAAAAGCCTGGCCTGGACACCACCATCCGCCCCATTTCCAACCTCCCCTTCCTTATAAAAGCCTGGCCTGGACACCACCATCCAGCTGCAGTCAACCCATCTTTAAAAAGCCTGGCCTGGACACCACCATCCAGCTGCAGTCAACCCATCTTTAAAAAGCCTGGCCTGGACACCACTATCCGCCCCATTACCAACCTCCCCTTCCTTATAAAAGCCTGGCCTGGACACCACCATCCGCCCCATTTCCAACCCCCCCTTCCTTATAAAAGCCTGGCCTGGACACCACCATCCGCCCCATTTCCAACCTCCCCTTCCTTATAAAAGCCTGGCCTGGACACCACCATCCGCCCCATTTCCAACCTCCCCTTCCTTATAAAAGCCTGGCCTGGACACCACCATCCGTCCCATTTCCAACCTCCCCTTCCTTATAAAAGCCTGGCCTGGACACCACCATCCGCCCCATTTCCAACCTCCCCTTCCTTATAAAAGCCTGGCCTGGACACCACCATCCAGCTGCAGTCAACCCATCTTTAAAAAGCCTGGCCTGGACACCACCATCCGCCCCATTTCCAACCTCCCCTTCCTTATAAAAGCCTGGCCTGGACACCACCATCCGCCCCATTTCCAACCTCCCCTTCCTTATAAAAGCCTGGCCTGGACACCACCATCCGCCCCATTTCCAACCTCCCCTTCCTTATAAAAGCCTGGCCTGGACACCACCATCCAGCTGCAGTCAACCCATCTTTAAAAAGCCTGGCCTGGACACCACCATCCGCCCCATTTCCAACCTCCCCTTCCTTATAAAAGCCTGGCCTGGACACCACCATCCGCCCCATTTCCAACCTCCCCTTCCTCATAAAAGCCTGGCCTGGACACCACCATCCGCCCCATTTCCAACCTCCCCTTCCTTATAAAAGCCTGGCCTGGACACCACCATCCGCCCCATTTCCAACCTCCCCTTCCTTATAAAAGCCTGGACTGGACACCACCATCCGCCCCATTTCCAACCTCCCCTTCCTTATAAAAGCCTGGACTGGACACCACCATCCACCCCATTTCCAACCTCCCCTTCCTTATAAAAGCCTGGCCTGGATTCCACCATCCGCCCCATTTCCAACCTCCCCTTCCTTATAAAAGCCTGGACTGGACACCACCATCCACCCCATTTCCAACCTCCCCTTCCTTATAAAAGCCTGGCCTGGATTCCACCATCCGCCCCATTTCCAACCTCCCCTTCCTTATGAAGACTCTGGAGCTAACCCTAACCCTAACCCTGGCCTGGACTCCACCATCCGCCCCATTTCCAACCTCCCCTTCCCTATGAAGACTCTGGAGCTAACCCTAACCCTAACCCTGGCCTGGACTCCACCATCCGCCCCATTTCCAACCTCCCCTTCCTTATGAAGACTCTGGAGCTAACCCTAACCCTAACCCTGGCCTGGACTCCACCATCCGCCCCATTTCCAACCTCCCCTTCCTTATGAAGACTCTGGAGCTAACCCTAACCCTAACCCTGGCCTGGACTCCACCATCCGCCCCATTTCCAACCTCCCCTTCCTTATGAAGACTCTGGAGCTAACCCTAACCCTAACCCTGGCCTGGACTCCACCATCCGCCCCATTTCCAACCTCCCCTTCCTTATGAAGACTCTGGAGCTAACCCTAACCCTAACCCTGGCCTGGACTCCACCATCCGCCCCATTTCCAACCTCCCCTTCCTTATGAAGACTCTGGAGCTAACCCTAACCCTAACCCTGGCCTGGACTCCACCATCCGCCCCATTTCCAACCTCCCCTTCCTTATGAAGACTCTGGAGCTAACCCTAACCCTAACCCTGGCCTGGACTCCACCATCCGCCCCATTTCCAACCTCCCCTTCCTTATGAAGACTCTGGAGCTAACCCTAACCCTAACCCTGGCCTGGACTCCACCATCCGCCCCATTTCCAACCTCCCCTTCCTTATCAATCAATTTTCAATCAATTTTATTTTATATAGCCCTTCTTACATCAGCTAATATCTCGAAGTGCTGTACAGAAACCCAGCCTAAAACCCCAAACAGCTAGTAATGCAGGTGTAGAAGCACGGTGGCTAGGAAAAACTCCCTAGAAAGGCAAAACCTAGGAAGAAACCTAGAGAGGAACCAGGCTATGAGGGGTGGCCAGTCCTCTTCTGGCTGTGCCGGGTGGAGATTATAACAGAACCATGCCAAGATGTTCAAAAATGTTCATAAGTGACAAGCATGGTCAAATAATAATCAGGAATAAATCTCAGTTGGCTTTTCATAGCCGATCATTAAGAGTTGAAAACAGCAGGTCTGGGACAGGTAGGGGTTCCATAACCGCAGGCAGAACAGTTGAAACTGGAATAGCAGCAAGGCCAGGCGGACTGGGGACAGCAAGGAGTCACCACGGCCGGTAGTCCCGGCGTATGGTCCTAGGGCTCAGGTCTCTCAGTTGGCTTTTCATAGCCGATCATTAAGAGTTGAAAACAGCAGGTCTGGGACAGGTAGGGGTTTCGTAGCCGCAGGCAGAACAGTTGAAACTGGAATAGCAGCAAGGCCAGGCGGACTGGGGACAGCAAGGTGTCATCATGCCCGGTAGTCCTGACGTATGGTCCTAGGGCTCAGGTTCTCAGAGAGAAAGAGAGAACGAGAGAATTAGAGAGAGCATACTTAAATTCACACAGGACACTGGATAAGACAGGAGAAGTACTCCAGGTATAACCAACTAACCCCAGCCCCCCGACACATAAACTACTGCAGCATAAATACTGGAGGCTGAGACAGGAGCGGTCCGGAGACACTGTGGCCCCATCCGAAGAAACCCCCGGACAGGGCCAAACAGGAAGGATATAACCCCACCCACTCCGCCAAAGCACAGCCCCCGCACCACTAGAGGGATATCCCCAACCACCAACTTACAATCCTGAGACAAGGCCGAGTATAGCCCACAGAGGTCTCCACCACAGCACAAACCAAGGGGGGGGCGCCAACCCAGACAGGAAGATCACGTCAGTAACTCAACCCACTCAAGTGACGCACCCCTCCCAGGGACGGGCCTCTGGAGCAAACCCTAACCCTAACCCTGGCCTGGACTCCACCATCCGCCCCATTTCCAACCTCCCCTTCCTTATGAAGACTCTGGAGCTAACCCTAACCCTAACCCTGGCCTGGACTCCACCATCCGCCCCATTTCCAACCTCCCCTTCCTTATAAAAGCCTGGCCTGGACACCACCATCCGCCCCATTTCCAACCTCCCCTTCCTTATAAAAGCCTGGCCTGGACACCACCATCGGCCCCATTTCCAACCTCCCCTTCCTTATAAAAGCCTGGCCTGGACACCACCATCCAGCTGCAGTCAACCCATCTTTAAAAAGCCTGGCCTGGACACCACCATCCGCCCCATTTCCAACCTCCCATTCCTTATAAAAGCCTGGCCTGGACACCACCATCCACCCCATTTCCAACCTCCCCTTCCTTATAAAAGCCTGGCCTGGACACCACCATCCGCCCCATTTCCAACCTCCCCTTCCTTATAAAAGCCTGGCCTGGACACCACCATCCGCCCCATTTCCAACCTCCCCTTCCTTATAAAAGCCTGGCCTGGACACCACCATCCAGCTGCAGTCAACCCATCTTTAAAAAGCCTGGCCTGGACACCACCATCCAGCTGCAGTCAACCCATCTTTAAAAAGCCTGGCCTGGACACCACCATCCGCCCCATTTCCAACCTCCCCTTCCTTATAAAAGCCTGGCCTGGACACCACCATCCGCCCCATTTCCAACCCCCCCTTCCTTATAAAAGCCTGGCCTGGACACCACCATCCGCCCCATTTCCAACCCCCCCTTCCTTATAAAAGCCTGGCCTGGACACCACCATCCGCCCCATTTCCAACCCCCCCTTCCTTATAAAAGCCTGGCCTGGACACCACCATCCGCCCCATTTCCAACCTCCCCTTCCTTATAAAAGCCTGGCCTGGACACCACCATCCGCCCCATTTCCAACCCCCCCTTCCTTATAAAAGCCTGGCCTGGACTCCACCATCCGCCCCATTTCCAACCTCCCCTTCCTTATAAAAGCCTGGCCTGGACACCACCATCCGCCCCATTTCCAACCCCCCCTTCCTTATAAAAGCCTGGCCTGGACACCACCATCCGCCCCATTTCCAACCTCCCCTTCCTTATAAAAGCCTGGCCTGGACACCACCATCCGCCCCATTTCCAACCTCCCCTTCCTTATAAAAGCCTGGCCTGGACACCACCATCCGCCCCATTTCCAACCTCCCCTTCCTTATAAAAGCCTGGCCTGGACACCACCATCCGCCCCATTTCCAACCTCCCCTTCCTTATAAAAGCCTGGCCTGGACACCACCATCCAGCTGCAGTCAACCCATCTTTAAAAAGCCTGGCCTGGACACCACCATCCAGCTGCAGTCAACCCATCTTTAAAAAGCCTGGCCTGGACACCACCATCCGCCCCATTACCAACCTCCCCTTCCTTATAAAAGCCTGGCCTGGACACCACCATCCGCCCCATTTCCAACCCCCCCTTCCTTATAAAAGCCTGGCCTGGACACCACCATCCGCCCCATTTCCAACCTCCCCTTCCTTATAAAAGCCTGGCCTGGACACCACCATCCGCCCCATTTCCAAACTCCCCTTCCTTATAAAAGCCTGGCCTGGACACCACCATCCGCCCCATTTCCAACCTCCCCTTCCTCATAAAAGCCTGGCCTGGACACCACCATCCGCCCCATTTCCAACCTCCCCTTCCTTATAAAAGCCTGGCCTGGACACCACCATCCAGCTGCAGTCAACCCATCTTTAAAAAGCCTGGCCTGGACACCACCATCCGCCCCATTTCCAACCTCCCCTTCCTTATAAAAGCCTGGCCTGGACACCACCATCCGCCCCATTTCCAACCTCCCCTTCCTTATAAAAGCCTGGCCTGGACACCACCATCCGCCCCATTTCCAACCTCCCCTTCCTTATAAAAGCCTGGCCTGGACACCACCATCCAGCTGCAGTCAACCCATCTTTAAAAAGCCTGGCCTGGACACCACCATCCGCCCCATTTCCAACCTCCCCTTCCTTATAAAAGCCTGGCCTGGACACCACCATCCGCCCCATTTCCAACCTCCCCTTCCTCATAAAAGCCTGGCCTGGACACCACCATCCGCCCCATTTCCAACCTCCCCTTCCTTATAAAAGCCTGGCCTGGACACCACCATCCGCCCCATTTCCAACCTCCCCTTCCTTATAAAAGCCTGGACTGGACACCACCATCCGCCCCATTTCCAACCTCCCCTTCCTTATAAAAGCCTGGACTGGACACCACCATCCACCCCATTTCCAACCTCCCCTTCCTTATAAAAGCCTGGCTTGGATTCCACCATCCGCCCCATTTCCAACCTCCCCTTCCTTATGAAGACTCTGGAGCTAACCCTAACCCTAACCCTGGCCTGGACTCCACCATCCGCCCCATTTCCAACCTCCCCTTCCTTATGAAGACTCTGGAGCTAACCCTAACCCTAACCCTGGCCTGGACTCCACCATCCGCCCCATTTCCAACCTCCCCTTCCTTATGAAGACTCTGGAGCTAACCCTAACCCTAACCCTGGCCTGGACTCCACCATCCGCCCCATTTCCAACCTCCCCTTCCTTATGAAGACTCTGGAGCTAACCCTAACCCTAACCCTGGCCTGGACTCCACCATCCGCCCCATTTCCAACCTCCCCTTCCTTATGAAGACTCTGGAGCTAACCCTAACCCTAACCCTGGCCTGGACTCCACCATCCGCCCCATTTCCAACCTCCCCTTCCTTATGAAGACTCTGGAGCTAACCCTAACCCTAACCCTGGCCTGGACTCCACCATCCGCCCCATTTCCAACCTCCCCTTCCTTATGAAGACTCTGGAGCTAACCCTAACCCTAACCCTGGCCTGGACTCCACCATCCGCCCCATTTCCAACCTCCCCTTCCTTATAAAAGCCTGGCCTAGACACCACCATCCGCCCCATTTCCAACCTCCCCTTCCTTATAAAAGCCTGGCCTGGACACCACCATCCGCCCCATTTCCAACCTCCCCTTCCTTATAAAAGCCTGGCCTGGACACCACCATCCAGCTGCAGTCAACCCATCTTTAAAAAGCCTGGCCTGGACACCACCATCCGCCCCATTTCCAACCTCCCATTCCTTATAAAAGCCAGGCCTGGACACCACCATCCGCCCCATTTCCAACCTCCCCTTCCTTATAAAAGCCTGGCCTGGACACCACCATCCGCCCCATTTCCAACCTCCCCTTCCTTATAAAAGCCTGGCCTGGACACCACCATCCGCCCCATTTCCAACCTCCCCTTCCTTATAAAAGCCTGGACTGGACACCACCATCCGCCCCATTTCCAACCTCCCCTTCCTTATAAAAGCCTGGACTGGACACCACCATCCACCCCATTTCCAACCTCCCCTTCCTTATAAAAGCCTGGCCTGGACTCCACCATCCGCCCCATTTCCAACCTCCCCTTCCTTATGAAGACTGGAGCTAACCCTAACCCTAACCCTGGCCTGGACTCCACCATCCGCCCCATTTCCAACCTCCCCTTCCTTATGAAGACTCTGGAGCTAACCCTAACCCTAACCCTGGCCTGGACTCCACCATCCGCCCCATTTCCAACCTCCCCTTCCTTATGAAGACTCTGGAGCTAACCCTAACCCTAACCCTGGCCTGGACTCCACCATCCGCCCCATTTCCAACCTCCCCTTCCTTATGAAGACTCTGGAGCTAACCCTAACCCTAACCCTGGCCTGGACTCCACCATCCGCCCCATTTCCAACCTCCCCTTCCTTATGAAGACTCTGGAGCTAACCCTAACCCTAACCCTGGCCTGGACTCCACCATCCGCCCCATTTCCAACCTCCCCTTCCTTATAAAAGCCTGGACTGGACACCACCATCCGCCCCATTTCCAACCTCCCCTTCCTTATAAAAGCCTGGACTGGACACCACCATCCACCCCATTTCCAACCTCCCCTTCCTTATAAAAGCCTGGCCTGGATTCCACCATCCGCCCCATTTCCAACCTCCCCTTCCTTATGAAGACTCTGGAGCTAACCCTAACCCTAACCCTGGCCTGGACTCCACCATCCGCCCCATTTCCAACCTCCCCTTCCTTATGAAGACTCTGGAGCTAACCCTAACACTAACCCTGGCCTGGACTCCACCATCCGCCCCATTTCCAACCTCCCCTTCCTTATGAAGACTCTGGAGCTAACCCTAACCCTGGCCTGGACTCCACCATCCGCCCCATTTCCAACCTCCCCTTCCTTATGAAGACTCTGGAGCTAACCCTAACCCTAACCCTGGCCTGGATTCCACCATCCGCTCCATTTCCAACCTCCCCTTCCTTATGAAGACTCTGGAGCTAACCCTAACCCTAACCCTGGCCTGGACTCCACCATCCGCCCCATTTCCAACCTCCCCTTCCTTATGAAGACTCTGGAGCTAACCCTAACCCTAACCCTGGCCTGGACTCCACCATCCGCCCCATTTCCAACCTCCCCTTCCTTATGAAGACTCTGGAGCTAACCCTAACCCTAACCCTGGCCTGGACTCCACCATCCGCCCCATTTCCAACCTCCCCTTCCTTATGAAGACTCTGGAGCTAACCCTAACCCTAACCCTGGCCTGGACTCCACCATCCGCCCCATTTCCAACCTCCCCTTCCTTATGAAGACTCTGGAGCTAACCCTAACCCTAACCCTGGCCTGGACTCCACCATCCGCCCCATTTCCAACCTCCCCTTCCTTATGAAGACTCTGGAGCTAACCCTAACCCTAACCCTGGCCTGGACTCCACCATCCACCCCATTTCCAACCTCCCCTTCCTTATGAAGACTCTGGAGCTAACCCTAACCCTAACCCTGGCCTGGACTCCACCATCCGCCCCATTTCCAACCTCCCCTTCCCTATTAAGACTCTGGAGCTTAGGGTTGCCTCCCAATTCCAAACCCACCCGCTAATCAACAACCTGTTGGAGCCCCTCCAGTCTGGTTTCCGCCCCATCCACAGTCCTGAAACCGCCCTCCTCAAAGTGATCAATGACCTCCTGACCTCTGCTGATGCTGGTACCCTCAACATCCTGATTCTCCTGGACCTGAGTGCTGCTTTTGACACAGTGAGCCATCAGATCCTCCTCACCAGGGTTGAGGGCATGGGTGTTGAGGGCACCGCACTCTCCTGGCTACAATCATACCTCACAAACCGGACCCACTATATCTCACTCAATGGCCACACCTCAGACTCAGCTGCAGGTCTACAGGGTGTCCCCCAGGGCTCAGACTCAGCTGCAGTTCTACAGGGTGTCCCCCAGGGCTCAGACTCAGCTGCAGTTCTACAGGGTGTCCCCCAGGGCTCAGACTCAGCTGCAGTTCTACAGGGTGTCCCCCAGGACTCAGACTCAGCTGCAGTTCTACAGGGTGTCCCCCAGGGCTCAGACTCAGCTGCAGTTCTACAGGGTGTCCCCCAGGGCTCAGACTCAGACTCAGCTGCAGTTCTACAGGGTGTCCCCCAGGGCTCAGACTCAGCTGCAGTTCTACAGGGTGTCCCCCAGGGCTCTGACTCAGCTACAGTTCTACAGGGTGTCCCCCAGGACTCAGACTCAGCTGCAGGTCTACAGGGTGTCCCCCAGGGCTCTGACTCAGCTGCAGTTCTACAGGGTGTCCCCCAGGACTCAGACTCAGCTGCAGGTCTACAGGGTGTCCCCCAGGGCTCAGACTCAGACTCAGCTGCAGGTCTACAGGGTGTCCCCCAGGGCTCAGACTCAGCTGCAGGTCTACAGGGTGTCCCCCAGGACTCAGACTCAGCTGCAGTTCTACAGGGTGTCCCCCAGGGCTCAGACTCAGCTGCAGTTCTACAGGGTGTCCCCCAGGACTCAGACTCAGCTGCAGTTCTACAGGGTGTCCCCCAGGACTCAGACTCAGACTCAGCTGCAGTTCTACAGGGTGTCCCCCCAGGGCTCTGACTCAGACTCAGCTGCAGGTCTACAGGGTGTCCCCCAGGGCTCTGACTCAGCTGCAGTTCTACAGGGTGTCCCCCAGGGCTCTGACTCAGCTGCAGTTCTACAGGGTGTCCCCCAGGACTCAGACTCAGACTCAGCTGCAGTTCTACAGGGTGTCCCCCAGGACTCAGACTCAGCTGCAGGTCTACAGGGTGTCCCCCAGGGCTCAGACTCAGACTCAGCTGCAGGTCTACAGGGTGTCCCCCAGGGCTCTGACTCAGCTGCAGTTCTACAGGGTGTCCCCCAGGGCTCTGACTCAGCTGCAGTTCTACAGGGTGTCCCCCAGGACTCAGACTCAGACTCAGCTGCAGTTCTACAGGGTGTCCCCCAGGACTCAGACTCAGCTGCAGGTCTACAGGGTGTCCCCCAGGGCTCAGACTCAGACTCAGCTGCAGGTCTACAGGGTGTCCCCCAGGGCTCAGACTTAGCTGCAGTTCTACAGGGTGTCCCCCAGGGCTCTGACTCAGCTACAGTTCTACAGGGTGTCCCCCAGGGCTCTGACTCAGCTGCAGGTCTACAGGGTGTCCCCCGGGGCTCAAACTCAGACTCAGCTGCAGGTCTACAGGGTGTCCCCCAGGGCTCAGACTCAGCTGCAGGTCTACAGGGTGTCCCCCAGGACTCAGACTCAGCTGCAGTTCTACAGGGTGTCCCCCAGGGCTCAGACTCAGCTGCAGTTCTACAGGGTGTCCCCCAGGACTCAGACTCAGCTGCAGTTCTACAGGGTGTCCCCCAGGACTCAGACTCAGACTCAGCTGCAGTTCTACAGGGTGTCCCCCCAGGGCTCAGACTCAGACTCAGCTGCAGGTCTACAGGGTGTCCCCCAGGGCTCAGACTCAGCTGCAGTTCTACAGGGTGTCCCCCAGGGCTCTGACTCAGCTACAGTTCTACAGGGTGTCCCCCAGGGCTCTGACTCAGCTGCAGTTCTACAGGGTGTCCCCCAGGACTCAGACTCAGACTCAGCTGCAGTTCTACAGGGTGTCCCCCAGGACTCAGACTCAGCTGCAGGTCTACAGGGTGTCCCCCAGGGCTCAGACTCAGACTCAGCTGCAGGTCTACAGGGTGTCCCCCAGGGCTCTGACTCAGCTGCAGGTCTACAGGGTGTCCCCCAGGGCTCAGACTCAGCTACAGTTCTACAGGGTGTCCCCCAGGGCTCAGACTCAGACTCAGCTGCAGGTCTACAGGGTGTCCCCCAGGGCTCAGACTCAGACTCAGCTGCAGGTCTACAGGGTGTCCCCCAGGGCTCTGACTCAGCTGCAGTTCTACAGGGTGTCCCCCAGGGCTCAGACTCAGCTGCAGGTCTACAGGGTGTCCCCCAGGGCTCAGACTCAGCTGCAGCTCTACAGGGTGTCCCCCAGGGCTCAGACTCAGCTGCAGTTCTACAGGGTGTCCCCCAGGTCTACAGGGTGTCCCCCAGGTCTACAGGGTGTCCCCCAGGGCTCTGACTCAGCTGCAGTTCTACAGGGTGTCCCCCAGGGCTCTGTGCTGGGTCCCTTACTCTTCATCATCTACGTTCTCCATCTTGTTCAGATCCTCCGTCACTTCAACCTTGACTTCCACTGCTATGCCGATGACACCCAGATCTACCTCAGCACCAAATCCCTCCTCAACCCACCTCTGACCCCCACTGAATCCTGCCTCTCTACAATAAAACATGGATGAAACAAAACTTTCTCAACCTCAACAGTGATAAAACAACAGAAGTCCTCCTCATAGGCACCAAGTCCACCCTCACCAAACCTGGCAACCTCACCAAACCTGGCAACCTCACCAAACCTGGCAACCTCACCAAACCACCCTCACCAAAACCTGGCAACCTCACCAAACCTGGCAACCTCACCAAACCTGGCAACCTCACCACTGACGACACCTCTGTCTCTCCCTCCATGCAACGCAACCTTAGTGTCTCCTTTGACCACCACATAAGACAGACAGTCAAGTCCTCATTCTTCCACCTCCACAACACTGTCAAAGTCAGACCCTCCCTCTCCAGTTCTGCTGCTGAAACCCTCAGACATGCATTCATCTCCTCCAGAAGGAACCTGCCAGTAAGCATTTCGTTGGACCATGTACACCATGCGTATCCCGTACATACGGCTAATACAACTTGAAACCTGACTAGGATACTCAACAGCGTTGGAGACCAACACTAACCCCTTAACTCTGAACAGGATACTCACAGCGTTGGAGACCAACCCTAACCCCTTAACTCTGACCAGGATACTCACAGCGTTGGAGACCAACCCTAACCCCTTAACTCTGACCAGGATACTCACAGCGTTGGAGACCAACCCTAAGCCCTTAACTCTGAACAGGATACTCACAGCGTTGGAGACCAACCCTAACCCCTTAACTCTGAACAGGATACTCACAGCGTTGGAGACCAACCCTAAGCCCTTAACTCTGAACAGGATACTCACAGCGTTGGAGACCAACCCTAAGCCCTTAACTCTGAACAGGATACTCACAGCGTTGGAGACCAACCCTAACCTCTTAACTCTGAACAGGATACTCACAGCGTTGGAGACCAACCCTAACCCCTTAACTCTGAACAGGATACTCACAGCGTTGGTGAAGGAGATCCCTGCATCACCAATCAGCTTCCTGGTCTTGTTCAGTGGGGTCTGAAGAAACACAATACAGGGGTTAGAATGACGTCCCATTCTGAAACCTCAGCTCACAGACAAACCTGTTCAGGGAACGTATTTCACACTGCTCTGTCATCCTCATCAACATCTGCCTGTTCTAAACTCTAGAATAGTAAAGTGAGAAAATTTAGCTGAATTACATCAAACAGGATCATAAGATTCTCCTGGCCAGACTTCTAGTAGACCTACTCAACCCTCTGGACTAGTTCCGGTGAGGAGAGAGACTGGCTGCCAAATACCTGGACTGTGAGAGCAGGCCCCTGCTACAGAATAGGGTGAGAACAGAACGAACTGAAAACAATGGATGTTTGACTTGGGATTTAGGCTGGTTTAGAGAGGAGGAACTAATCCCGTGTTTATGAAGGGCCTGGTCATCTGCTGTAGCGCTGGAACCGTATGTATCAAGAGTCTCAGAGTAGGATTGCCTGATCAAGGATCAGGTCCCCCCCTCTCCATGTAATCTTATTAATTATGGAGAAAAAAAACTAAACTGATCCTATATCAGCAGCACTCCTCCTCTGACACATACAGTCATGATGTGATTGTTCTGTAGGCTGATGAGATCAGGGACATGATTAGGCTCGGCAGGCCTGAGGGGGTAGATAACCGAGCAGGTCATGATCAACACACCCTCAACATAGCTGGCCTATATGGGATGGCTAGGCTATCTGGCTAACGTTAGCTACATGTAAACATAGCTGGCCTATATGGGATGGCTAGGCTATCTGGCTAACGTTAGCTACATGTAAACATAGCTGGCCTATATGGGATGGCTAGGCTATCTGGCTAACGTTAGCTAAATGTAAACACTGCGCGCATCAGCCCACAGCAGTCTAACTTAACGTTAGTTCTACCAATATACCACCAATAGATTCAACTAATGTTGTAAACTCATTTACCATGCCCCCAATAGCGACGTCCAGGTCATCCGTGAGGATCAAAACAATGTTGGGTCTGTGATACCACTTGGCAACAACACAACATCGGTTATTCAATAGCAAAGTGACGCAGATTACGAGTAAATTAAATAACGTTGGCAGACTTAACCGGACCGAGGCCATTTTCACTGTGAAATTAAAAACAGTCCAGACTGCGTCTTCTCGCTGCGATTCCTAAATTGGTAAAAACGTGAAACGTAGTTAGGAAAATGTTCCTGTAAAGGGATTAGAATGACACCCCTGTAAAGCAGGCGAGAATAAGTCAGGACACGGATTTTTACACTCCTTCAGAATAAGAGTCAAATCAAATCAGGTTTTATTTATACAGCACATTTCAGACATGGAATGCAACCACAACGCAATAGAGTACCACAGTATGAGTCATATTACCCATAAACCCTAGTGGTCAAACAAGGAAATGGTTCTAATCGTTTCTATGGGGATTTTAGAAACCCTTAAAATAAGGGCTGTTTTGATAACCGTGTAAATATCTCTAGGACAAGGTGCCTTGCGGAGGTTGCGGTTAATTGCGGAAGACACATTTTAGTTGAACGCATTCAGTTGTTCAACTGATTAGGTATCCCCTTTCCCCTCTAATTAGCTACATCCTCATATTGATGGTTAGAAAAGGCCTTTTACACATTTAAAATCAACAATTCCAACAGCATGCTTGGCAAAAACTGCTGGGGTTTCAAACAACAATTAATTATGTAGCCTAATATAGCCCAGGCTTCAATCATATCCGTCTAAATTAGAGTATAATTTTTTCCCGGTACTTTACAAATGTTCCATCTAGAGAATAAATCACTTTTCTCGCTGGGTAACCCGGTATTTCCCGCCAAACCAGAAGTGTTATTCAAAAGCATTATAAAGCATATAAATATGTCTGGATTTGATTAGAGCTTTGATCATTATGAAAATTAAAACCTGATGCTACCTGAGCCTGATGAGCCATATATTAAATACATTTTATTATTTAGCCCTACATTAATGACGTTTAACGAGCCCAAACCCAAGCCACAAAAAGCCCAAATTATTGTGCTGTTATCCAATACATATATGGGCAACTGCACATTAGGCATGACAGAAAAACATAAAAGCCCATAGATGTAGCTAGCTATATAAAGCCCATAGATGTAGCTAGCTATATAAAGCCCATAGATGTAGCTCACTATATAAAGCCCATAGATGTAGCTCGCTATATAAAGCCCATAGATGTAGCTAGCTATATAAAGCCCATAGATGTAGCTAGCTATATAAAGCCCATAGATGTAGCTCGCTATATAAAGCCCATAGATGTAGCTAGCTATATAAAGCCCATAGATGTAGCTCGCTATATAAAGCCCATAGATGTAGCTCGCAATATAAAGCCCATAGATGTAGCTAGCTATATAAAGCCCATAGATGTAGCTAGCTATATAAAGCCCATAGATGTAGCTAGCTATATAAAGCCCATAGATGTAGCTAGCTATATAAAGCCCATATATGTAGCTAGCTATATAAAGCCCATAGATGTAGCTAGCTATATAAAGCCCATAGATGTAGCTCGCTATATAAAGCCCATAGATGTAGCTAGCTATATAAAGCCCAAAGATGTAGCTAGCTATATAAAGCCCATAGATGTAGCTCGCTATATAAAGCCCATAGATGTAGCTAGCTATATAAAGCCCGTAGATGTAGCTAGCTATATAAAGCCCATAGATGTAGCTCGCTATATAAAGCCCATAGATGTAGCTCGCTATATAAAGCCCATAGATGTAGCTAGCTATATAAAGCCCATAGATGTAGCTAGCTATATAAAGCCCATAGATGTAGCTAGCTATATAAAGCCCATAGATGTAGCTAGCTATATAAAGCCCATAGATGTAGCTAGCTATATAAAGCCCATAGATGTAGCTAGCTATATAAAGCCCATAGATGTAGCTAGCTATATAAAGCCCGTAGATGTAGCTAGCTATATAAAGCCCATAGATGTAGCTCGCTATATAAAGCCCATAGATGTAGCTCGCTATATAAAGCCCATAGATGTAGCTAGCTATATAAAGCCCATAGATGTAGCTAGCTATATAAAGCCCATAGATGTAGCTAGCTATATAAAGCCCATAGATGTAGCTAGCTATATAAAGCCCATAGATGTAGCTAGCTATATAAAGCCCATAGATGTAGCTAGCTATATAAAGCCCATAGATGTAGCTAGCTATATAAAGCCCATAGATGTAGCTAGCTATATAAAGCCCATAGATGTAGCTAGCTATATAAAGTCCATAGATGTAGCTCGCTATATAAAGCCCATAGATGTAGCTAGCTATATAAAGCCCATAGATGTAGCTAGCTATATAAAGCCCATAGATGTAGCTAGCTATATAAAGCCCATAGATGTAGCTAGCTATATAAAGCCCATAGATGTAGCTAGCTATATAAAGCCCATAGATGTAGCTAGCTATATAAAGCCCATAGATGTAGCTAGCTATATAAAGCCCATAGATGTAGCTCGCTATATAAAGCCCATAGATGTAGCTAGCTATATAAAGCCCATAGATGTAGCTAGCTATATAAAGCCCATAGATGTAGCTAGCTATATAAAGCCCATAGATGTAGCTAGCTATATAAAGCCCATAGATGTAGCTAGCTATATAAAGCCCATAGATGTAGCTAGCTATATAAAGCCCATAGATGTAGCTAGCTATATAAAGCCCATAGATGTAGCTAGCTATATAAAGCCCATAGATGTAGCTAGCTATATAAAGCCCATAGATGTAGCTAGCTATATAAAGCCCATAGATGTAGCTAGCTATATAAAGCCCATAGATGTAGCTAGCTATACGCTTTCTTAGGTAAATAAATGAAACTACTGTAGCTCCAGTAGGCTAATATTTTCGAGTGTGAACTGTATTGCATTATACTGTATTACTGTACTACATTGTATTATACTGTACTACTATACTGTATTATATTGTACTATTATACGGACTGGAATTACACACATCGTTCAAACCTTGATGGAGTGGAAGAGAACATGTGATTCTGGTGCAGCACATACAGACTACATTTATATTTACGTCATTTAGCAGACGCTCTTATCCAGAGCCACTTACAGTTAGTGAGTGCATACATTTTTCATACTGGCCCCCCGTGGGAATCAAACCCACAACCCTGGCGTTGCAAGCGCCATGCTCTACCAACTGAGCAACTGAGCTACACGGGGCCTACACGGGGACTACAAAGTTACAAGTATAGGCTAGCGAATTGATTTACATTTTTAAATAGCCTATAATGTATTATTAGTAGGCTGATGCATATATACCTTTCATAATATTTCCCCTAATGTTATTAGCCTACCTCCTCTCTCTCTCTCTATTGTTGCTTCATTCCTTCCTCGCTTTCAACAGTTAAATTAAATATGTTTCATTGTCCTTATCTTCATCATTCTAATGACATCCTTGAATAATACAGGACTAGAATGAGATGCGGAAGGCTTTCACTTCTCTTCATGAGGATTCAGTGGTTACGGGTCTGAATAAATAACTGCTATAGCCTTCCACCATCGCACGTTCGCTCTTCTTTCAAGTTCTATTGGCTGCTGCAATTAGCATTCAGCAAAAAAAAGAGCTTGCGTCCCTCTTCGAACAGTCTATTGGTGTAAGAAATGCTAAAAAAATATAATGCCCAGCAAGCTATTCTAGTGTATCTTGTCCTGCGTGGGACTCCAAGAGCTAAGGAGCGTTTCTTAAGGAAAGAGGCCAGCGGAGCCCAGGTGCGTGCGTATTGGCCAAGAGACAGAGGCTATAAGTTAGAAGCTTATTATCCATAACCCATCATTCATTAGCTCAATATAAGACTAATACTGAATTGAATGTATTACCTGAAAGAGGTGGGCTAGGAGATCTATATCTATAGGGCTGTATTACAGGGCTGACTTACCTGGACCCCTTTTGAGATGTGCCTTTTAAGTAAACCAGGTGTTAAATGAGGTTAAAAGGAGACTGAAGTGTCAACGCTATTGTCAATATTGTTAATGCTATAATATTATGTGTGCTATTAAGGCTGTTATCTATTTTCCTTTTTTGATATTGTTTAACTACATTCTAAGTCTGCTAACATTTCCTAATAAAATGTAACACATTTCGACTATTTGTATAATTTTTTTACGATCGTCATTTTGGGACTTTTATTTTGAAGGAGAATGGTGCTGCTTGACAACGGAAGCTCGGATCAGATGATCTACCATGTGCGCTGTGCACCCGAACTACTTGGGGTAGGACGTCAGAATGTGGAAAACGTTTAATTGAACATGTCAATGCGATCGGCAGGTTTTCTTATCATGGTCTTTCATTTATAAGCCTAATTTTTCTCCACACAGCTATTAGTCCCGTGTAGCTCAGTTGGTAGAGCGTGGCGCTTGCAACGCCAGGGTGGTGGGTTCGTTTCCCACGGGGGGCCAGTATGAAAATGTATGCACTCACTAACTGTAAATCGCTCTGGATAAGAGCGTCTGCTAAATGACTGAAAACGTAGAAATATTATATATGGGATAATCTAGACATTTTGTATAAAAATACTTTGTTTTTAGATATTGGTTCCGAAGTAATATCCTATTGGTGAGGCAACTTGTAAATGCAGAGGGTCTTTTACTTAATTAGAAGGAATTCTTATCCCTTTACACCTAAATATTTTGCGATTGTTCTAGACGCCATTCCCTCAGGTGTTGCTTTATTATTCAGGAAGGTGTCAAGACCCTCAGAACATACCTCCGATGAACCCTGTCGACTCATCAGTAGGAAAGATTAGTTTTTATTTTGACCATTCAACAACAATAGAGCAATACGAGCCTTGTTTCAGCAGGCTGTTGTATCTATACCTTACGTCATGCCTTATTATAATGGTTTTATTTATAATATCTGTTGGGAAAAAAGTTTGGATGTTGCTACACACAAACCTACTTATTAACACAATTAAGGAAGTTTCTTTATAAATTATTCATAAATATTATCCTGCCAACCGCTCTATGAAGAAGTTTAAGAAAAACATACATTCAAATTGTACCTTTTGTAATGACCACCCAGAAACGGTGTTGCATCTTTTATGGCATTGTATTCATGTAAGGAATCTGTGGCAAGACATCAGTAGATTTATAATTGAACACATTTATGAAGATTTTCCACTATTATGGAGAGATGTACTGCTTGGATTCTTTACCTACTATAGAAATAAGTTGAAACAATTTTATATAATTAATTTAATTATTATATGGCCAAATTTCACATTCACAAATGTAAATGTACAAACAAAACACCACATTTCTTACCTTACAAAAAGAAATTGAACTATATTTTAAGACAATTAAATACTCTACCAACAAAAAATCTGTTAGAATTATAAATGTGTGTATGACCCTTAAGGTCCCTGTGTAATGTGATATTTTCCCCCCTAGCCCACTGGTCCTTTGTCCCTGTGTAATGTGATATTGTCCCCCCTAGCCCACTGGTCCTTTGTCCCTGTGTAATGTGATATTGTCCCCCCTAGCCCACTGGTCCTTTGTCCCTGTGTAATGTGATATTGTCCCCCCTAGCCCACTGGTCCTTTGTCCCTGTGTAATGTGATATTGTTCCCCCTAGCCCACTGGTCCTTTGTCCCTGTGTAATGTGATATTGTCCCCCCTAGCCCACTGGTCCTTTGTCCCTGTGTAATGTGATATTGTCCCCCCTAGCCCACTGGTCCTTTGTCCCTGTGTAATGTGATATTGTCCCCCCTAGCCCACTTGTCCTTTGTCCCTGTGTAATGTGATATTGTCCCCCCTAGCCCACTGGTCCTTTGTCCCTGTGTAATGTGATATTGTCCCCCCTAGCCCACTGGTCCTTTGTCCCTGTGTAATGTGATATTGTTCCCCCTGGCCCACTGGTCCTTTACATATTCTTTATATATACTTGTGTTCCCCCCATGTCCTTTTTGTATTGATTTGTTGTTAATAATTAAAAAATAAACATGTCAATGCTAAAATAATTGTTTTATTGGAACTTGTTGATAGGTCTATTGTTTAGGCTACATTGAGGTAGGCCTATAAAATGTACCTTATTTGGACTGGATAGTTCAATATTTTAGTGTCACAAACCACGTTTCCATCTACAGTTTTTATGCGAGTAAAGTCATATCATATATATTTTTAAATCATGACAACTGTGATGGAAACAGGAAGGTTCGGTACAATTGTATAAATGTAGAAGGATTACTTTATCCTATCCCAGGTATCAAAGTAAACTTGGAGTCATGCAATGAATGGTGTCTCCCACTACATCATCTCCCACTATGACTCGGGAAACCATGCAGTTTATTAGGCTACAGGTGAAATTAATTATATGATGAACATCACAGGGTGGTGAAGGTGCGTGGTGATGAGTTTGACGATACTTTCCAATAAATATCCAGGATCTTATTCTGGTGACGTGATGATCAATGCTTGACTGCCGTTTGACGAATAAAACTCTCGCTCTGATCCATAATAATCTCATCATGTAGACTAGCCTACCCACACTGGTGGGGAAAAGCGCTTATCATCCGGATTTATGAATATTCACATGAAAATCTATCGCCAATGGGATGAAAACCTAGCTATAGTAATGAAACTATACCGTTTAAACAGTTGACTATATCACAGGGATACAAAACAGGGAGAAAGCAGATTGATAAAGGTATTTTCTTAATGCCATGTTTTTACTTGATTCTAACATGAGGAATTAGGCCTAAAGAATCCTCTAAATCCTCATCAATAAACGTTTATTCGCTGTAAATGGTAAATTCTCCCCCTACACCGCTCTGCTGAGATGACAGGGCACTGTTTGGCTCCTCTCCGAATGGTCAGGTGTGTCTTGATCTGGAGGAGCGCGGCAGCACTGGAAACATTTGGCGGTGCGGCAAGATAAGTTTGATCAGTCCTATAACTCCTACCCTCACCCTAACCATTTTAAAATGTCAAATTGAATAGGGGGACGTCCCAAGGATCCCGGATAGCATGGACAGAAGACGTTTCCAGTGGGCTGGACTAGACTATTCACTCCGGAGGGGCGGCAGATTTGCGCTACGAACTTTCAGGAAGGAAACTAGTAGCTCGGGAGCACAGCCCTACCTCCCGAGGAGAGGAATGGAATGCACCCGGAACTCACTTCCTCTTCAAGACGTGTATTGAATTAAGAAAGCAGTTGCACCTGTTCGCATGAAACGTTCATGTTTGGAGAGATGGCAACTTGAGAAGCGCAAGAACAACGGTAGCGAACGGGATCAGCGTGTTGAAATGTCGTCCCAGGTTGGGAACGTGGCGGAACTTTTAGAAATAGACATCTGTGACGGCGACATCTGTTCGGAGGGGGAAAGCGGAGTGTTCATCAACTCCGATACAGGTGCGTCACTCTCAGACGGCTTCTCGGCGTTTCAGCAGTGGACTAGACCTGGTTGTCGTTCCACTTCAGGCCACAACAACACAGGCTCTGTCTCAGAGAGACCGAGAGACTGCTCCAGCGACACATCATCGTCATGCCCGAGTCTGCATCCCCAGAACGGCCTGGGGTCTGGAACCGGTGATCGTGTGACCCTTGGCGACCTCCAGGGCGAGGATGTCCGAGCCCCCCGCTCCTCCATAGTGGACTGTCTGTTGGTGGAGCTTTATGATACCTACAGCAGCGCCCGGCTCAGTGTGGACAGCCCGGATAGCAGCACCGAGGCGTCCAGCTCTGAGCTGTTCTGCCGCAGTAATACTGGATCCAGCTTCCTCCAGGAGCTACAGGAGAAACACACCAGGAGACACCAGGTCAACTACCTGTCTCAGAAAGGTGAGTTTTATACACGCAGACACACAGAGAGAGACACAGACAGGTCAACTACCTGTCTCAGAAAGGTGAGTTTTATACACACAGACACACAGAGAGAGACACAGACAGGTCAACTACCTGTCTCAGAAAGGTGAGTTTTATACACACAGACACACAGAGAGAGAGAGACATACAGGTCAACTACCTGTCTCAGAAAGGTGAGTTTTATACACACAGACACACAGAGAGAGGTCAACTACCTGCGTGTTAAATACACCATGACATTTTACTGGAGGGTTTTATCAATGACACTAACTAGGTTTCCATCCGATTGGCGACAGATTTTCATGGGAATTTTCTAGAATCCGCATAAAGAAAAAGTGAATTTTCCCATCAGTGGTGTGTTTCCACCAAACGGACTTGTTGCGGTCATGTACAGAATAAAAATCTAAAGTTCAATGTGTTTCCATCGCATTTTCAACTCTACCGATTTTAGTTTTGTGTGTTTTGTCCAAAAAAACTGTTGCGTTAAATAGGCAATGTGCCTAGTCTGGTCTCTAGCGGATAAGAGCGATAATATCAGTAATTGTCAAACGGCAGTCGATCATCATGTCACTAGATCTTGACATTGATTGGAAAGCAGCATCAATCTCATAGTGTGTACTTTCAACACCCTGTGAAGTTCATCATTTATTTAATCTGCAGCCTAAGAAACTGCATGGTTTCCCCAGTCCTAGTCGGAGGACTGCACACCCATATCATCGTGTGACTCCCAAATTTGCTTCGATATGATAGTTATTATATTAGTATTTGCGCATAAAGGCATTTTCCACTGCCATTTCTCACATAATACATTTTACCGATACAAAAAGATCCCATCATGTTGAATTAACAAATTATCTGTAAGCATTTATAAAATTGTACTGGAACTTCCTGTTTCCATCACAGCTGTTATGATTGTATTTATTTATATGGTATGACTTTACTGCATAAAAACTGTGGATGGAAACCTGGTTACTGGCCATAAAACCTACTAAGATAACATTAACTACTACTGGTAGTCTACTACAGGGCAATATAACACTAAACCATAAGATAACATTAAAACTACTACTGGTAGTCTACTACAGGGCAATATAACACTAAACCATAAGATAACATTAAAACTACTACTGGTAGTCTACTACAGGGCAATATAACACTAAACCATAAGATAACATTAACTACTACTGGTAGTCTACTACAGGGCAATATAACACTAAACCATAAGATAACATTAAAACTACTACTGGTAGTCTACTACAGGGCAATATAACACTAAACCATAAGATAACATTAAACTACTACTGGTAGTCTACTACAGGGCAATATAACATTAAAACTACTACTGGTAGTCTACTACAGGGCAATATAACACTAAACCATAAGATAACATTAAAACTACTACTGGTAGTCTACTACAGGGCAATATAACACTAAACCATAAGATAACATTAAAACTACTACTGGTAGTCTACTACAGGGCAATATAACACTAAACCATAAGATAACATTAAAACTACTACTGGTAGTCTACTACAGGGCAATATAACACTAAACCATAAGATAACATTAAAACTACTACTGGTAGTCTACTACAGGGCAATATAACACTAAACCATAAGATAACATTAAAACTACTACTGGTAGTCTACTACAGGGCAATATAACACTAAACCATAAGATAACATTAAAACTACTACTGGTAGTCTACTACAGGGCAATATAACACTAAACCATAAGATAACATTAAAACTACTACTGGTAGTCTACTACAGGGCAATATAACACTAAACCATAAGATAACATTAAAACTACTACTGGTAGTCTACTATAGGGCAATATAACACTAAACCATAAGATAACATTACAACTACTACTGGTAGTCTGCTACAGGGCAATATAACACTAAACCATAAGATAACATTAAAACTACTACTGGTAGTCTACTACAGGGCAATATAACACCAAACCATAAGATAACATTAAAACTACTACTGGTAGTCTACTACAGGGCAATATAACACTAAACCATAAGATAACATTAACTACTACTGGTAGTCTACTACAGGGCAATATAACACTAAACCATAAGATAACATTAAAACTACTACTGGTAGTCTACTACAGGGCAATATAACACTAAACCATAAGATAACATTAACTACTACTGGTAGTCTACTACAGGGCAATATAACACTAAACCATAAGATAACATTAAAACTACTACTGGTAGTCTACTACAAGGCAATATAACACTAAACCATAAGATAACATTAAAACTACTACTGGTAGTCTACTACAGGGCAATATAACACTAAACCATAAGATAACATTAAAACTACTACTGGTAGTCTACTACAGGGCAATATAACACTAAACCATAAGATAACATTAAAACTACTACTGGTAGTCTACTACAGGTCAATATAACACTAAACCATAAGATAACATTAAAACTACTACTGGTAGTCTACTACAGGTCAATATAACACTAAACCATAAGATAACATTAAAACTACTACTGGTAGTCTACTACAGGGCAATATAACACTAAACCATAAGATAACATTAAAACTACTACTGGTAGTCTACTACAGGGCAATATAACACTAAACCATAAGATAACATTAAAACTACTACTGGTAGTCTACTACAGGGCAATATAACACTAAACCATAAGATAACATTAAAACTACTACTGGTAGTCTACTACAGGGCAATATAACACCAAACCATAAGATAACATTAAAACTACTACTGGTAGTCTACTACAGGGCAATATAACACTAAACCATAAGATAACATTAACTACTACTGGTAGTCTACTACAGGGCAATATAACACTAAACCATAAGATAACATTAAAACTACTACTGGTAGTCTACTACAGGGCAATATAACACTAAACCATAAGATAACATTAACTACTACTGGTAGTCTACTACAGGGCAATATAACACTAAACCATAAGATAACATTAAAACTACTACTGGTAGTCTACTACAAGGCAATATAACACTAAACCATAAGATAACATTAAAACTACTACTGGTAGTCTACTACAAGGCAATATAACACTAAACCATAAGATAACATTAAAACTACTACTGGTAGTCTACTACAGGTCAATATAACACTAAACCATAAGATAACATTAAAACTACTACTGGTAGTCTACTACAGGGCAATATAACACTAAACCATAATATAACATTAACTACTACTGGTAGTCTACTACAGGGCAATATAACACTAAACTATAAGATAACATTAACTACTACTGGTAGTCTACTACAGGGCAATATAACACTAAACCATAAGATAACATTAAAACTACTACTGGTAGTCTACTACAGGGCAATATAACACTAAACCATAAGATAACATTAAAACTACTACTGGTAGTCTACTACAGGGCAATATAACACTAAACCATAAGATAACATTAAAACTACTACTGGTAGTCTACTACAGGGCAATATAACACTAAACCATAAGATAACATTAACTACTACTGGTAGTCTACTACAGGGCAATATAACACTAAACCATAAGATAACATTAACTACTACTGGTAGTCTACTACAGGGCAATATAACACTAAACCATAAGATAACATTAAAACTACTACTGGTAGTCTACTACAGGGCAATATAACACTAAACCATAAGATAACATTAAAACTACTACTGGTAGTCTACTACAGGGCAATATAACACTAAACCATAAGATAACATTAACTACTACTGGTAGTCTACTACAGGGCAATATAACACTAAACCATAAGATAACATTAAAACTACTACTGGTAGTCTACTACAGGGCAATATAACACTAAACCATAAGATAACATTAAACTACTACTGGTAGTCTACTACAGGGCAATATAACACTAAACCATAAGATAACATTAAAACTACTACTGGTAGTCTACTACAGGGCAATATAACACTAAACCATAAGATAACATTAAAACTACTACTGGTAGTCTACTACAGGGCAATATAACACTAAACCATAAGATAACATTAAAACTACTACTGGTAGTCTACTATAGGGCAATATAACACTAAACCATAAGATAACATTACAACTACTACTGGTAGTCTGCTACAGGGCAATATAACACTAAACCATAAGATAACATTAAAACTACTACTGGTAGTCTACTACAGGGCAATATAACACTAAACCATAAGATAACATTAAAACTACTACTGGTAGTCTACTACAGGGCAATATATCACTAAACCATAAGATAACATTAACTACTACTGGTAGTCTACTACAGGGCAATATAACACTAAACCATAAGATAACATTAAAACTACTACTGGTAGTCTACTACAGGTCAATATAACACTAAACCATAAGATAACATTAAAACTACTACTGGTAGTCTACTACAGGGCAATATAACACTAAACCATAAGATAACATTAAAACTACTACTGGTAGTCTACTACAGGGCAATATAACACTAAACCATAAGATAACATTAAAACTACTACTGGTAGTCTACTACAGGGCAATATAACACTAAACCATAAGATAACATTAAAACTACTACTGGTAGTCTACTACAGGGCAATATAACACTAAACCATAAGATAACATTAAAATTACTACTGGTAGTCTACTACAGGGCAATATAACACTAAACCATAAGATAACATTAAAACTACTACTGGTAGTCTACTACAGGGCAATATAACACTAAACCATAAGATAACATTAAAACTACTACTGGTAGTCTACTACAGGGCAATATAACACTAAACCATAAGATAACATTAACTACTACTGGTAGTCTACTACAGGGCAATATAACACTAAACCATAAGATAACATTACAACTACTACTGGTAGTCTACTACAGGGCAATATAACACTAAACCATAAGATAACATTAACTACTACTGGTAGTCTACTACAGGGCAATATAACACTAAACCATAAGATAACATTAAAACTACTACTGGTAGTCTACTACAGGGCAATATAACACTAAACCATAAGATAACATTACAACTACTACTGGTAGTCTACTACAGGGCAATATAACACTAAACCATAAGATAACATTAAACTACTACTGGTAGTCTACTACAGGGCAATATAACACTAAACCATAAGATAACATTAAAACTACTACTGGTAGTCTACTACAGGGCAATATAACACTAAACCATAAGATAACATTAAAACTACTACTGGTAGTCTACTACAGGGCAATATAACACTAAACCATAAGATAACATTAACTACTACTGGTAGTCTACTACAGGGCAATATAACACTAAACCATAAGATAACATTAACTACTACTGGTAGTCTACTACAGGGCAATATAACACTAAACCATAAGATAACATTAACTACTACTGGTAGTCTACTACAGGGCAATATAACACTAAACCATAAGATAACATTAAAACTACTACTGGTAGTCTACTACAGGGCAATATAACACTAAACCATAAGATAACATTAACTACTACTGGTAGTCTACTACAGGGCAATATAACACTAAACCATAAGATAACATTAACTACTACTGGTAGTCTACTACAGGGCAATATAACACTAAACCATAAGATAACATTAACTACTACTGGTAGTCTACTACAGGGCAATATAACACTAAACCATAAGATAACATTAACTACTACTGGTAGTCTACTACAGGGCAATATAACACTAAACCATAAGATAACATTAACTACTACTGGTAGTCTACTACAGGGCAATATAACACTAAACCATAAGATAACATTAACTACTACTGGTAGTCTACTACAGGGCAATATAACACTAAACCATAAGATAACATTAACTACTACTGGTAGTCTACTACAGGGCAATATAACACTAAACCATAAGATAACATTAACTACTACTGGTAGTCTACTACAGGGCAATATAACACTAAACCATAAGATAACATTAACTACTACTGGTAGTCTACTACAGGGCAATATAACACTAAACCATAAGATAACATTAACTACTACTGGTAGTCTACTACAGGGCAATATAACACTAAACCATAAGATAACATTAACTACTACTGGTAGTCTACTACAGGGCAATATAACACTAAACCATAAGATAACATTAACTACTACTGGTAGTCTACTACAGGGCAATATAACACTAAACCATAAGATAACATTAAAACTACTACTGCCAGTCTACTACAGGGCAATATAACACTAAACCATAAGATAACATTAAAACTACTACTGGTAGTCTACTACAGGGCAATATAACACTAAACCATAAGATAACATTAAAACTACTACTGGTAGTCTACTACAGGGCAATATAACACTAAACCATAAGATAACATTAAAACTACTACTGGTAGTCTACTACAGGGCAATATAACACTAAACCATAAGATAACATTAACTACTACTGGTAGTCTACTACAGGGCAATATAACACTAAACCATAAGATAACATTAAAACTACTACTGCCAGTCTACTACAGGGCAATATTACACTAAACCATAAGATAACATTAAAACTACTACTGGTAGTCTACTACAGGGCAATATAACACTAAACCATAAGATAACATTAAAACTACTACTGGTAGTCTACTACAGGGCAATATAACACTAAACCATAAGATAACATTAACTCTACTGGTAGTCTACTACAGGGCAATATAACACTAAACCATAAGATAACATTAACTACTACTGGTAGTCTACTACAGGGCAATATAACACTAAACCATAAGATAACATTAACTACTACTGGTAGTCTACTACAGGGCAATATAACACTAAACCATAAGATAACATTAAAACTACTACTGGTAGTCTACTACAGGGCAATATAACACTAAACCATAAGATAACATTAAAACTACTACTGCCAGTCTACTACAGGGCAATATTACACTAAACCATAAGATAACATTAAAACTACTACTGGTAGTCTACTACAGGGCAATATAACACTAAACCATAAGATAACATTAAAACTACTACTGGTAGTCTACTACAGGGCAATATAACACTAAACCATAAGATAACATTAACTAGTACTGGTAGTCTACTACAGGGCAATATAACACTAAACCATAAGATAACATTAAAACTACTACTGGTAGTCTACTACAGGGCAATATAACACTAAACCATAAGATAACATTAACTACTACTGGTAGTCTACTACAGGGCAATATAACACTAAACCATAAGATAACATTAAAACTACTACTGCCAGTCTACTACAGGGCAATATAACACTAAACCATAAGATAACATTAACTACTACTGGTAGTCTACTACAGGGCAATATAACACTAAACCATAAGATAACATTAAAACTACTACTGCCAGTCTACTACAGGGCAATATAACACTAAACCATAAGATAACATTAAAACTACTACTGGTAGTCTACTACAGGGCAATATAACACTAAACCATAAGATAACATTAACTACTACTGGTAGTCTACTACAGGGCAATATAACACTAAACCATAATATAACATTAAAACTACTACTGGTAGTCTACTACAGGGCAATATAACACTAAACCATAAGATAACATTAAAACTACTACTGGTAGTCTACTACAGGGCAATATAACACTAAACCATAATATAACATTAAAACTACTACTGGTAGTCTACTACAGGGCAATATAACACTAAACCATAAGATAACATTAAAACTACTACTGGTAGTCTACTACAGGGCAATATAACACTAAACCATAAGATAACATTAACTACTACTGGTAGTCTACTACAGGGCAATATAACACTAAACCATAAGATAACATTAAAACTACTACTGGTAGTCTACTACAGGGCAATATAACACTAAACCATAAGATAACATTAACTACTACTGGTAGTCTACTACAGGGCAATATAACACTAAACCATAAGATAACATTAAAGTTACTACTGGTAGTCTACTACAGGGCAATATAACACTAAACCATAAGATAACATTAAAACTACTACTGGTAGTCTACTACAGGGCAATATAACACTAAACCATAAGATAACATTAACTACTACTGGTAGTCTACTACAGGGCAATATAACACTAAACCATAAGATAACATTAAAACTACTACTGGTAGTCTACTACAGGGCAATATAACACTAAACCATAAGATAACATTAACTACTACTGGTAGTCTACTACAGGGCAATATAACACTAAACCATAAGATAACATTAACTACTACTGGTAGTCTACTACAGGGCAATATAACACTAAACCATAAGATAACATTAAAACTACTACTGGTAGTCTACTACAGGGCAATATAACACTAAACCATAAGATAACATTAAAACTACTACTGGTAGTCTACTACAGGGCAATATAACACTAAACCATAAGATAACATTAAAACTACTACTGGTAGTCTACTACAGGGCAATATAACACTAAACCATAAGATAACATTAAAACTACTACTGGTAGTCTACTACAGGGCAATATAACACTAAACCATAAGATAACATTAAAACTACTACTGGTAGTCTACTACAGGGCAATATAACACTAAACCATAAGATAACATTAAAACTACTACTGGTAGTCTACTACAGGGCAATATAACACTAAACCATAAGATAACATTAAAACTACTACTGGTAGTCTACTACAGGTCAATATAACACTAAACCATAAGATAACATTAAAACTACTACTGGTAGTCTACTACAGGGCAATATAACACTAAACCATAAGATAACATTAAAACTACTACTGGTAGTCTACTACAGGGCAATATAACACTAAACCATAAGATAACATTAAAACTACTACTGGTAGTCTACTACAGGGCAATATAACACTAAACCATAAGATAACATTAACTACTACTGGTAGTCTACTACAGGGCAATATAACACTAAACCATAAGATAACATTAAAACTACTACTGGTAGTCTACTACAGGGCAATATAACACTAAACCATAAGATAACATTAAAACTACTACTGGTAGTCTACTACAGGGCAATATAACACTAAACCATAAGATAACATTAAAACTACTACTGGTAGTCTACTACAGGGCAATATAACACTAAACCATAAGATAACATTAAAACTACTACTGCCAGTCTACTACAGGGCAATATAACACTAAACCATAAGATAACATTAAAACTACTACTGGTAGTCTACTACAGGGCAATATAACACTAAACCATAAGATAACATTAAAACTACTACTGGTAGTCTACTACAGGGCAATATAACACTAAACCATAAGATAACATTAAAACTACTACTGGTAGTCTACTACAGGGCAATATAACACTAAACCATAAGATAACATTAAAACTACTACTGGTAGTCTACTACAGGGCAATATAACACTAAACCATAAGATAACATTAACTACTACTGGTAGTCTACTACAGGGCAATATAACACTAAACCATAAGATAACATTAAAACTACTACTGGTAGTCTACTACAGGGCAATATAACACTAAACCATAAGATAACATTAACTACTACTGGTAGTCTACTACAGGGCAATATAACACTAAACCATAAGATAACATTAAAACTACTACTGGTAGTCTACTACAGGGCAATATAACACTAAACCATAATATAACATTAAAACTACTACTGGTAGTCTACTACAGGGCAATATAACACTAAACCATAAGATAACATTAAAACTACTACTGGTAGTCTACTACAGGGCAATATAACACTAAACCATAATATAACATTAAAACTACTACTGGTAGTCTACTACAGGGCAATATAACACTAAACCATAAGATAACATTAAAACTACTACTGGTAGTCTACTACAGGGCAATATAACACTAAACCATAAGATAACATTAACTACTACTGGTAGTCTACTACAGGGCAATATAACACTAAACCATAAGATAACATTAAAACTACTACTGGTAGTCTACTACAGGGCAATATAACACTAAACCATAAGATAACATTAACTACTACTGGTAGTCTACTACAGGGCAATATAACACTAAACCATAAGATAACATTAAAACTACTACTGGTAGTCTACTACAGGGCAATATAACACTAAACCATAAGATAACATTAAAACTACTACTGGTAGTCTACTACAGGGCAATATAACACTAAACCATAAGATAACATTAAAACTACTACTGGTAGTCTACTACAGGGCAATATAACACTAAACCATAAGATAACATTAAAACTACTACTGCCAGTCTACTACAGGGCAATATAACACTAAACCATAAGATAACATTAAAACTACTACTGGTAGTCTACTACAGGGCAATATAACACTAAACCATAAGATAACATTAAAACTACTACTGGTAGTCTACTACAGGGCAATATAACACTAAACCATAAGATAACATTAAAACTATTACTGGTAGTCTACTACAGGGCAATATAACACTAAACCATAAGATAACATTAAAACTACTACTGGTAGTCTACTACAGGGCAATATAACACTAAACCATAAGATAACATTAACTACTACTGGTAGTCTACTACAGGGCAATATAACACTAAACCATAAGATAACATTAAAACTACTACTGGTAGTCTACTACAGGGCAATATAACACTAAACCATAAGATAACATTAACTACTACTGGTAGTCTACTACAGGGCAATATAACACTAAACCATAAGATAACATTAAAACTACTACTGGTAGTCTACTACAGGGCAATATAACACTAAACCATAATATAACATTAAAACTACTACTGGTAGTCTACTACAGGGCAATATAACACTAAACCATAAGATAACATTAAAACTACTACTGGTAGTCTACTACAGGGCAATATAACACTAAACCATAATATAACATTAAAACTACTACTGGTAGTCTACTACAGGGCAATATAACACTAAACCATAAGATAACATTAAAACTACTACTGGTAGTCTACTACAGGGCAATATAACACTAAACCATAAGATAACATTAACTACTACTGGTAGTCTACTACAGGGCAATATAACACTAAACCATAAGATAACATTAAAACTACTACTGGTAGTCTACTACAGGGCAATATAACACTAAACCATAAGATAACATTAACTACTACTGGTAGTCTACTACAGGGCAATATAACACTAAACCATAAGATAACATTACAACTACTACTGGTAGTCTACTACAGGGCAATATAACACTAAACCAGAAGATAACATTAAAACTACTACTGGTAGTCTACTACAGGGCAATATAACACTAAACCATAAGATAACATTACAACTACTACTGGTAGTCTACTACAGGGCAATATAACACTAAACCATAAGATAACATTAAAACTACTACTGGTAGTCTACTACAGGGCAATATAACACTAAACCATAAGATAACATTAAAACTACTACTGGTAGTCTACTACAGGGCAATATAACACTAAACCATAAGATAACATTAAAACTACTACTGGTAGTCTACTACAGGGCAATATAACACTAAACCATAAGATAACATTAACTACTACTGGTAGTCTACTACAGGGCAATATAACACTAAACCATAAGATAACATTAACTACTACTGGTAGTCTACTACAGGGCAATATAACACTAAACCATAAGATACATTAAAACTACTACTGGTAGTCTACTACAGGGCAATATAACACTAAACCATAAGATAACATTAACTACTACTGGTAGTCTACTACAGGGCAATATAACACTAAACCATAAGATAACATTAACTACTACTGGTAGTCTACTACAGGGCAATATAACACTAAACCATAAGATAACATTAAAACTACTACTGGTAGTCTACTACAGGGCAATATAACACTAAACCATAAGATAACATTAAAACTACTACTGGTAGTCTACTACACGGCAATATAACACTAAACCATAAGATAACATTAACTACTACTGGTAGTCTACTACAGGGCAATATAACACTAAACCATAAGATAACATTAAAACTACTACTGGTAGTCTACTACAGGGCAATATAACACTAAACCATAAGATAACATTAAAACTACTACTGGTAGTCTACTACAGGGCAATATAACACTAAACCATAAGATAACATTAAAACTACTACTGGTAGTCTACTAAAGGTCAATATAACACTAAACCATAAGATAACATTAAAACTACTACTGGTAGTCTACTACAGGGCAATATAACACTAAACCATAAGATAACATTAAAACTACTACTGGTAGTCTACTACAGGGCAATATAACACTAAACCATAAGATAACATTAAAACTACTACTGGTAGTCTACTACAGGGCAATATAACACTAAACCATAAGATAACATTAACTACTACTGGTAGTCTACTACAGGGCAATATAACACTAAACCATAAGATAACATTAAAACTACTACTGGTAGTCTACTACAGGGCAATATAACACTAAACCATAAGATAACATTAACTACTACTGGTAGTCTACTACAGGGCAATATAACACTAAACCATAAGATAACAACATTAAAACTACTACTGGTAGTCTACTACAGGGCAATATAACACTAAACCATAAGATAACATTAAAACTACTACTGCCAGTCTACTACAGGGCAATATTACACTAAACCATAAGATAACATTAAAACTACTACTGGTAGTCTACTACAGGGCAATATAACACTAAACCATAAGATAACATTAACTACTACTGGTAGTCTACTACAGGGCAATATAACACTAAACCATAAGATAACATTAAAACTACTACTGCCAGTCTACTACAGGGCAATATAACACTAAACCATAAGATAACATTAAAACTACGACTGGTAGTCTACTACAGGGCAATATAACACTAAACCATAAGATAACATTAACTACGACTGGTAGTCTACTACAGGGCAATATAACACTAAACCATAAGATAACATTAAAACTACTACTGGTAGTCTACTACAGGGCAATATAACACTAAACCATAAGATAACATTAACTACTACTGGTAGTCTACTACAGGGCAATATAACACTAAACCATAAGATAACATTAACTACTACTGGTAGTCTACTACAGGGAAATATAACACTAAACCATAAGATAACATTAAAACTACTACTGGTAGTCTACTACAGGGCAATATAACACTAAACCATAAGATAACATTAACTACTACTGGTAGTCTACTACAGGGCAATATAACACTAAACCATAAGATAACATTAAAACTACTACTGCCAGTCTACTACAGGGCAATATAACACTAAACCATAAGATAACATTAAAACTACTACTGGTAGTCTACTACAGGGCAATATTACACTAAACCATAAGATAACATTAACTACTACTGGTAGTCTACTACAGGGCAATATAACACTAAACCATAAGATAACATTAAAACTACTACTGGTAGTCTACTACAGGGCAATATAACACTAAACCATAAGATAACATTAAAACTACTACTGGTAGTCTACTACAGGGCAATATAACACTAAACCATAAGATAACATTAACTACTACTGGTAGTCTACTACAGGGCAATATAACACTAAACCATAAGATAACATTAAAACTACTACTGGTAGTCTACTACAGGGCAATATAACACTAAACCATAAGATAACATTAACTACTACTGGTAGTCTACTACAGGGCAATATAACACTAAACCATAAGATAACATTAACTACTACTGGTAGTCTACTACAGGGCAATATAACACTAAACCATAAGATAACATTAACTACTACTGGTAGTCTACTACAGGGCAATATAACACTAAACCATAAGATAACATTAACTACTACTGGTAGTCTACTACAGGGCAATATAACACTAAACCATAAGATAACATTAACTACTACTGGTAGTCTACTACAGGGCAATATAACACTAAACCATAAGATAACATTAACTACTACTGGTAGTCTACTACAGGGCAATATAACACTAAACCATAAGATAACATTAAAACTACTACTGCAGTCTACTACAGGGCAATATAACACTAAACCATAAGATAACATTAAAACTACTACTGGTAGTCTACTACAGGGCAATATAACACTAAACCATAAGATAACATTAAACTACTACTGGTAGTCTACTACAGGGCAATATAACACTAAACCATAAGATAACATTAAAACTACTACTGGTAGTCTACTACAGGGCAATATAACACTAAACCATAAGATAACATTAAAACTACTACTGGTAGTCTACTACAGGGCAATATAACACTAAACCATAAGATAACATTAAACTACTACTGGTAGTCTACTACAGGGCAATATAACACTAAACCATAAGATAACATTAAACTACTACTGGTAGTCTACTACAGGGCAATATAACACTAAACCATAAGATAACATTAAACTACTACTGGTAGTCTACTACAGGGCAATATAACACTAAACCATAAGATAACATTAACTACTACTGGTAGTCTACTACAGGGCAATATAACACTAAACCATAAGATAACATTAACTACTACTGGTAGTCTACTACAGGGCAATATAACACTAAACCATAAGATAACATTAAAACTACTACTGGTAGTCTACTACAGGGCAATATAACACTAAACCATAAGATAACATTAACTACTACTGGTAGTCTACTACAGGGCAATATAACACTAAACCATAAGATAACATTAAAACTACTACTGGTAGTCTACTACAGGGCAATATAACACTAAACCATAAGATAACATTAACTACTACTGGTTGTCTACTACAGGGCAATATAACACTAAACCATAATATAACATTAAAACTACTACTGGTAGTCTACTACAGGGCAATATAACACTAAACCATAAGATAACATTAAAACTACTACTGGTAGTCTACTACAGGGCAATATAACACTAAACCATAATATAACATTAAAACTACTACTGGTAGTCTACTACAGGGCAATATAACACTAAACCATAAGATAACATTAAAACTACTACTGGTAGTCTACTACAGGGCAATATAACACTAAACCATAAGATAACATTAACTACTACTGGTAGTCTACTACAGGGCAATATAACACTAAACCATAAGATAACATTACAACTACTACTGGTAGTCTACTACAGGGCAATATAACACTAAATAAGATAACATTAAACTACTACTGGTAGTCTACTACAGGGCAATATAACACTAAACCATAAGATAACATTAAACTACTACTGGTAGTCTACTACAGGGCAATATAACACTAAACCATAAGATAACATTAAACTACTACTGGTAGTCTACTACAGGGCAATATAACACTAAACCATAAGATAACATTAAACTACTACTGGTAGTCTACTACAGGGCAATATAACACTAAACCATAAGATAACATTAAACTACTACTGGTAGTCTACTACAGGGCAATATAACACTAAACCATAAGATAACATTAAAACTACTACTGGTAGTCTACTACAGGGCAATATAACACTAAACCATAAGATAACATTAAACTACTACTGGTAGTCTACTACAGGGCAATATAACACTAAACCATAAGATAACATTAAACTACTACTGGTAGTCTACTACAGGGCAATATAACACTAAACCATAAGATAACATTAAACTACTACTGGTAGTCTACTACAGGGCAATATAACACTAAACCATAAGATAACATTAAACTACTACTGGTAGTCTACTACAGGGCAATATAACACTAAACCATAAGATAACATTAAACTACTACTGGTAGTCTACTACAGGGCAATATAACACTAAACCATAAGATAACATTAAAACTACTACTGGTAGTCTACTACAGGGCAATATAACACTAAACCATAAGATAACATTAAAACTACTACTGGTAGTCTACTACAGGGCAATATAACACTAAACCATAAGATAACATTAAACTACTACTGGTAGTCTACTACAGGGCAATATAACACTAAACCATAAGATAACATTAAACTACTACTGGTAGTCTACTACAGGGCAATATAACACTAAACCATAAGATAACATTAAACTACTACTGGTAGTCTACTACAGGGCAATATAACACTAAACCATAAGATAACATTAAACTACTACTGGTAGTCTACTACAGGGCAATATAACACTAAACCATAAGATAACATTAAACTACTACTGGTAGTCTACTACAGGGCAATATAACACTAAACCATAAGATAACATTAAACTACTACTGGTAGTCTACTACAGGGCAATATAACACTAAACCATAAGATAACATTAAACTACTACTGGTAGTCTACTACAGGGCAATATAACACTAAACCATAAGATAACATTAAACTACTACTGGTAGTCTACTACAGGGCAATATAACACTAAACCATAAGATAACATTAAACTACTACTGGTAGTCTACTACAGGGCAATATAACACTAAACCATAAGATAACATTAAACTACTACTGGTAGTCTACTACAGGGCAATATAACACTAAACCATAAGATAACATTAAACTACTACTGGTAGTCTACTACAGGGCAATATAACACTAAACCATAAGATAACATTAAACTACTACTGGTAGTCTACTACAGGGCAATATAACACTAAACCATAAGATAACATTAAAACTACTACTGGTAGTCTACTACAGGGCAATATAACACTAAACCATAAGATAACATTAAACTACTACTGGTAGTCTACTACAGGGCAATATAACACTAAACCATAAGATAACATTAAACTACTACTGGTAGTCTACTACAGGGCAATATAACACTAAACCATAAGATAACATTAAACTACTACTGGTAGTCTACTACAGGGCAATATAACACTAAACCATAAGATAACATTAAACTACTACTGGTAGTCTACTACAGGGCAATATAACACTAAACCATAAGATAACATTAAACTACTACTGGTAGTCTACTACAGGGCAATATAACACTAAACCATAAGATAACATTAAAACTACTACTGGTAGTCTACTACAGGGCAATATAACACTAAACCATAAGATAACATTAAACTACTACTGGTAGTCTACTACAGGGCAATATAACACTAAACCATAAGATAACATTAAACTACTACTGGTAGTCTACTACAGGGCAATATAACACTAAACCATAAGATAACATTAAACTACTACTGGTAGTCTACTACAGGGCAATATAACACTAAACCATAAGATAACATTAAACTACTACTGGTAGTCTACTACAGGGCAATATAACACTAAACCATAAGATAACATTAAAACTACTACTGGTAGTCTACTACAGGGCAATATAACACTAAACCATAAGATAACATTAAACTACTACTGGTAGTCTACTACAGGGCAATATAACACTAAACCATAAGATAACATTAAAACTACTACTGGTAGTCTACTACAGGGCAATATAACACTAAACCATAAGATAACATTAAACTACTACTGGTAGTCTACTACAGGGCAATATAACACTAAACCATAAGATAACATTAAACTACTACTGGTAGTCTACTACAGGGCAATATAACACTAAACCATAAGATAACATTAAACTACTACTGGTAGTCTACTACAGGGCAATATAACACTAAACCATAAGATAACATTAAAACTACTACTGGTAGTCTACTACAGGGCAATATAACACTAAACCATAAGATAACATTAAAACTACTACTGGTAGTCTACTACAGGGCAATATAACACTAAACCATAAGATAACATTAAAACTACTACTGGTAGTCTACTACAGGGCAATATAACACTAAACCATAAGATAACATTAAAACTACTACTGGTAGTCTACTACAGGGCAATATAACACTAAACCATAAGATAACATTAAACTACTACTGGTAGTCTACTACAGGGCAATATAACACTAAACCATAAGATAACATTAAACTACTACTGGTAGTCTACTACAGGGCAATATAACACTAAACCATAAGATAACATTAAACTACTACTGGTAGTCTACTACAGGGCAATATAACACTAAACCATAAGATAACATTAAACTACTACTGGTAGTCTACTACAGGGCAATATAACACTAAACCATAAGATAACATTAAAACTACTACTGGTAGTCTACTACAGGGCAATATAACACTAAACCATAAGATAACATTAAACTACTACTGGTAGTCTACTACAGGGCAATATAACACTAAACCATAAGATAACATTAAACTACTACTGGTAGTCTACTACAGGGCAATATAACACTAAACCATAAGATAACATTAAACTACTACTGGTAGTCTACTACAGGGCAATATAACACTAAACCATAAGATAACATTAAAACTACTACTGGTAGTCTACTACAGGGCAATATAACACTAAACCATAAGATAACATTAAAACTACTACTGGTAGTCTACTACAGGGCAATATAACACTAATAAGATAACATTAAACTACTACTGGTAGTCTACTACAGGGCAATATAACACTAAACCATAAGATAACATTAAAACTACTACTGGTAGTCTACTACAGGGCAATATAACACTAAACCATAAGATAACATTAAACTACTACTGGTAGTCTACTACAGGGCAATATAACACTAAACCATAAGATAACATTAAACTACTACTGGTAGTCTACTACAGGGCAATATAACACTAAACCATAAGATAACATTAAAACTACTACTGGTAGTCTACTACAGGGCAATATAACACTAAACCATAAGATAACATTAAACTACTACTGGTAGTCTACTACAGGGCAATATAACACTAAACCATAAGATAACATTAAACTACTACTGGTAGTCTACTACAGGGCAATATAACACTAAACCATAAGATAACATTAAAACTACTACTGGTAGTCTACTACAGGGCAATATAACACTAAACCATAAGATAACATTAAAACTACTACTGGTAGTCTACTACAGGGCAATATAACACTAAACCATAAGATAACATTAAACTACTACTGGTAGTCTACTACAGGGCAATATAACACTAAACCATAAGATAACATTAAAACTACTACTGGTAGTCTACTACAGGGCAATATAACACTAAACCATAAGATAACATTAAAACTACTACTGGTAGTCTACTACAGGGCAATATAACACTAAACCATAAGATAACATTAAAACTACTACTGGTAGTCTACTACAGGGCAATATAACACTAAACCATAAGATAACATTAAACTACTACTGGTAGTCTACTACAGGGCAATATAACACTAAACCATAAGATAACATTAAACTACTACTGGTAGTCTACTACAGGGCAATATAACACTAAACCATAAGATAACATTAAACTACTACTGGTAGTCTACTACAGGGCAATATAACACTAAACCATAAGATAACATTAAACTACTACTGGTAGTCTACTACAGGGCAATATAACACTAAACCATAAGATAACATTAAAACTACTACTGGTAGTCTACTACAGGGCAATATAACACTAAACCATAAGATAACATTAAACTACTACTGGTAGTCTACTACAGGGCAATATAACACTAAACCATAAGATAACATTAAAACTACTACTGGTAGTCTACTACAGGGCAATATAACACTAAACCATAAGATAACATTAAACTACTACTGGTAGTCTACTACAGGGCAATATAACACTAAACCATAAGATAACATTAAAACTACTACTGGTAGTCTACTACAGGGCAATATAACACTAAACCATAAGATAACATTAAACTACTACTGGTAGTCTACTACAGGGCAATATAACACTAAACCATAAGATAACATTAAAACTACTACTGGTAGTCTACTACAGGGCAATATAACACTAAACCATAAGATAACATTAAACTACTACTGGTAGTCTACTACAGGGCAATATAACACTAAACCATAAGATAACATTAAACTACTACTGGTAGTCTACTACAGGGCAATATAACACTAAACCATAAGATAACATTAAACTACTACTGGTAGTCTACTACAGGGCAATATAACACTAAACCATAAGATAACATTAAAACTACTACTGGTAGTCTACTACAGGGCAATATAACACTAAACCATAAGATAACATTAAACTACTACTGGTAGTCTACTACAGGGCAATATAACACTAAACCATAAGATAACATTAAAACTACTACTGGTAGTCTACTACAGGGCAATATAACACTAAACCATAAGATAACATTAAAACTACTACTGGTAGTCTACTACAGGGCAATATAACACTAAACCATAAGATAACATTAACTACTACTGGTAGTCTACTACAGGGCAATATAACACTAAACCATAAGATAACATTAAACTACTACTGGTAGTCTACTACAGGGCAATATAACACTAAACCATAAGATAACATTAAACTACTACTGGTAGTCTACTACAGGGCAATATAACACTAAACCATAAGATAACATTAAACTACTACTGGTAGTCTACTACAGGGCAATATAACACTAAACCATAAGATAACATTAAAACTACTACTGGTAGTCTACTACAGGGCAATATAACACTAAACCATAAGATAACATTAACTACTACTGGTAGTCTACTACAGGGCAATATAACACTAAACCATAAGATAACATTAAAACTACTACTGGTAGTCTACTACAGGGCAATATAACACTAAACCATAAGATAACATTAAACTACTACTGGTAGTCTACTACAGGGCAATATAACACTAAACCATAAGATAACATTAACTACTACTGGTAGTCTACTACAGGGCAATATAACACTAAACCATAAGATAACATTAACTACTACTGGTAGTCTACTACAGGGCAATATAACACTAAACCATAAGATAACATTAAACTACTACTGGTAGTCTACTACAGGGCAATATAACACTAAACCATAAGATAACATTAAACTACTACTGGTAGTCTACTACAGGGCAATATAACACTAAACCATAAGATAACATTAAACTACTACTGGTAGTCTACTACAGGGCAATATAACACTAAACCATAAGATAACATTAAACTACTACTGGTAGTCTACTACAGGGCAATATAACACTAAACCATAAGATAACATTAACTACTACTGGTAGTCTACTACAGGGCAATATAACACTAAACCATAAGATAACATTAAAACTACTACTGGTAGTCTACTACAGGGCAATATAACACTAAACCATAAGATAACATTAAACTACTACTGGTAGTCTACTACAGGGCAATATAACACTAAACCATAAGATAACATTAAACTACTACTGGTAGTCTACTACAGGGCAATATAACACTAAACCATAAGATAACATTAAAACTACTACTGGTAGTCTACTACAGGGCAATATAACACTAAACCATAAGATAACATTAAAACTACTACTGGTAGTCTACTACAGGGCAATATAACACTAAACCATAAGATAACATTAACTACTACTGGTAGTCTACTACAGGGCAATATAACACTAAACCATAAGATAACATTAAAACTACTACTGGTAGTCTACTACAGGGCAATATAACACTAAACCATAAGATAACATTAAAACTACTACTGGTAGTCTACTACAGGGCAATATAACACTAAACCATAAGATAACATTAAACTACTACTGGTAGTCTACTACAGGGCAATATAACACTAAACCATAAGATAACATTAAAACTACTACTGGTAGTCTACTACAGGGCAATATAACACTAAACCATAAGATAACATTAAACTACTACTGGTAGTCTACTACAGGGCAATATAACACTAAACCATAAGATAACATTAAACTACTACTGGTAGTCTACTACAGGGCAATATAACACCTAAACCATAAGATAACATTAAACTACTACTGGTAGTCTACTACAGGGCAATATAACACTAAACCATAAGATAACATTAAAACTACTACTGGTAGTCTACTACAGGGCAATATAACACTAAACCATAAGATAACATTAAAACTACTACTGGTAGTCTACTACAGGGCAATATAACACTAAACCATAAGATAACATTAAAGTTACTACTGGTAGTCTACTACAGGGCAATATAACACTAAACCATAAGATAACATTAAAACTACTACTGGTAGTCTACTACAGGGCAATATAACACTAAACCATAAGATAACATTAACTACTACTGGTAGTCTACTACAGGGCAATATAACACTAAACCATAAGATAACATTAAAACTACTACTGGTAGTCTACTACAGGGCAATATAACACTAAACCATAAGATAACATTAAACTACTACTGGTAGTCTACTACAGGGCAATATAACACTAAACCATAAGATAACATTAAACTACTACTGGTAGTCTACTACAGGGCAATATAACACTAAACCATAAGATAACATTAAACTACTACTGGTAGTCTACTACAGGGCAATATAACACTAAACCATAAGATAACATTAAAACTACTACTGGTAGTCTACTACAGGGCAATATAACACTAAACCATAAGATAACATTAAACTACTACTGGTAGTCTACTACAGGGCAATATAACACTAAACCATAAGATAACATTAAACTACTACTGGT